>NC_051237.1:26943199-27085695 GCF_015220715.1 Pygocentrus nattereri | reverse complement strand
TCACTCTCTCTCTGTTTATAGACGGAAAGGCCACAGAGAGGCTGAGCTGAGCTGACTGGCCTTTGTTGTGAAGGGGAAACAGACCGACAGATGGACGTTTTATAACGGTCAGACAGGCGGAGTGAAAGTAGTTTAGTGTGGTTTGCACCCTGCGCGTTTGTTTCCGTAGTATTTTTATTTATTAATTTATTTTACCCGCAGATTTACAGTAAGATTATCACCGCTACCAGTTGGTGAGCGGAGGAAGCACAGAGGACTCGGGGGACTCCGCTGACTCCGCTTCTGCTGCGGCTTTTCGGACCATTTTAGCCGTTTTTAGTTGACTAACCTCATAGACGACCACCTCGGAGTAGCACGAGTGGGTCGACACCTATCCTCGGTTAAAATCCAGATAGATAACTCACGCTGCCGTGACTTCTGGTCCGTTGATTTTTGGTCATGTTCGCGTGTCGGTCGGTTTGTTGTTGTGGCGTTAGCTTAGCCAGCTAGCACAGTTAGCACTAGCGCAGTTTGCTTCGCGCGGCTCCTTGTCTTTTGGGGGGGTTTTTGCGCTAAAAATCATGTTTGGGACCCTTTATTCAGCTGAAATGTGTTTTTAGGCGCTTTTTGTGGGCGTTTTAGTAGATTAACGGCTATAAATGGGCTGCCAAATGTAGCTGTGTGTAGCCTGATCTATTAGCTTAGCTTAGGTTAGCTTAGCATAGCTCCAGTCTAAGGAGTCGGAGCTGAATCGGCTGATGTGAGACATTTAAATTAAACTTTCAATGGTATAAACTAAATAAACCACCCTAGAATTTGTGCCAGGTGGCGAATAAAGACGTTCGAGTCTGTCTTTTATACAGACACGCTAACTTGGGGTCTTTTAGCTGGAGTTTGTATGGCAGGGCGAGTAAAATCTTAGCATTGGACATTCATCACATTATATTTTTAACACTTTCTGCTTTTTAGTAAGACTTAACTTCACCAGTGCAACTTTTCATTAGATGTTTATTGGGTTCATGGATATATACTGACGTTAGAGGAGGTTCCAAGTTAGAGGACAGAGCAAAAACAGCCAGATTAAGGCCAGCACATCTACTTCAACCTTAAAATTGATGAAAAACAAAGTTATTATGGCCAGTTTGGACATGAAGACCTCGTTATGGACATGTTCAGTCTTCACCCTCTGCCTGGTTTTCATCGGTGAGTAACATTACTGCACTGTTTTCTGAGTATAACCTGCCTTAGAATGTGTTTTCCGCCTTGCAGAGTTGGGTTTTGCAGATATTGGGCTTTATATTAAGGCGTACTCTCTAAGAGAAGACCAAGACGTGGTGTGAAATATGTGAAAGATGTTAGGAAATGTCTGTTTCATGTGATGGTTGCTTTACTCAGGCTGTCGGAGGAGGATCTGTGCTGCATGTGTGAGAGTTAGACACAAAGCCGGCTGAGGAACAAAGACGTCTCTCTATTGTCTGCAGATGTAAAGCAGAACCGAGCAGCAGCTGGACGCAGCGATGGAGATTTCAACTTGCCTTCATGCTTTTAAAACTCACCATGACCTGTTTAATGATGTTTATTGCGACTCTTGTTTTAAGCGTTTTACAGAACTGCGTATTCACACTGTTCGTTTCGGTCCACAACAGCTTTCCTGGCTTGACTGTGTGGAGTACAGTGTTGCCAAAGCATCCAAGGAATAGTGACCACCGTAACAATATCAACCACGATAACCGTCGGAAGAATTATACGGTTTATTTATAGTGGTGGGTGATCTGGCAAGAATGCAGCATCACCATATTTAAAGAGGTTTTCTTAGTATGTCATATGCATTACGATGATTAGTATCCAGTTAAATAACTGAGGTCAGTTAAACAACACTAATCACGCTCTCTCTGTAAGAAAACTTGCAGTAAGTGTTTTGAGTCCTGTTGATGTCCCTGGTATTCTCAGAAAACCATATTGAGAGTTTGTGACTTTATCACTGTGACAAATACATCATACGGTCAGTGGACATAATCTGATGGAGGGTAGCAATTAAAAAAATTTAGAGCGGTACAATACAGTGCCGTCTTGATTCAATGCAAGAGGACAAAGGAGTGTGTGAATGTGCCGTATGTTAGTGCTAATATTTGTCTCCATTTTCACTTTTATTAGGGAAGTGAACACTAAAAGTGCAGTATTAGGAGCGTCATGGGGGAGTTTAGCCTGTGTAAACAAACAAAATCAAATGTAACGTGTGGTTTGGAAAATAAACAAAAAGGCAAGAACATGAACTGTTTCAGCTTAACCACTGTCCATACTTCAAGCTGCAGTATGTCAGTTTTGGGGATTTGGAGACCTCTCTGGTGAAAATGCGTAACTGCACACAACGTGCGCTCCCCTTCCCCAAGCGGATGAATCTGATGATTGAAAGAAAATTCAAAGAGAACTTAGTCAAAACTTTGTGAAGGACACATTTTCTCAGGATGCGAGTGGATGATCTACTGTCATAATCACATCTTCATCAGTATGATGTTGATTGAGATCATTTGAGACCTTAGCATCGAGCCAGACCTTCTTTTTGAGCCCGCACGTGTGACGTTAATACGTCAAGACTCACGACTCAGCGCCTCTGATTTTAAATGATTATTTCAGGCTTTACAGGGCGACTCACAGCAGCACACACTCACATATTCTAGCCTGTTTTTATTCTCCTGGCTCAGTAATGACAATTTAGTTTTACCAAAAACTCCTAAATAGAGTAAGTTTAAAAGCTAAGCTAGTTAGTCCTGATTAACTGGACTTAGTGCAGCACAGAGTATGAAATATCATTGTACTTATAGGTTTTGATCATATTTGTTCAAACGTATCTGTTCCGACTTACCAAGCCTTGCAAAAATGAATATTTATATGGTTCATATTGTGTATCATGGAAATTAGGGTTGGACAATCTATGTAATTAATTATTGCGATAATTTTTGTCACAATATGCTTTTCTGAACGTATTGTGTATATCGTCAGTACTTGGAGAGAGCAAAATTAGTCCTGTTTAACTGGATTTAGTTCCAAATACCGAATAAAAGTCTCTGTATTCAGTTTTTCATAGTAGGTTTTAAAATGTAGGTTTCTTTTTATTTCTCTCTTCCAACAGAACAAACTCTGAAAAATATATATTGTGATGCATCAGATATTGTGAAAATTTCTGCAAGTAGTGTGATATTAGATTTTTGCCTTATTGCCCACCTCTACGTAAAATGAAATCCAATAAAAATAAATATAGAAAAAAATGTGCTATATTTATAAACATAATGAGATGCATGACTGTCGCAGTGGCTTTTCTGAACATGAACATGTCGCGTATATCGTCAGCGCTCATAGACCGGCGGCCCGTTTTATTTTAGAAAGAGCAAAATTCGTCCCGTTTAACTGGATTTAGTGCCAAATATCGAGTACAAAACAGCGTATTCACAGTTTTTGATAGTATTTTAAAAAAAAATGTAGCACGTCTGCTTCTTTTTCTCCGTTCCAGCCGATCAGATGTCTGGAGAAAATAAATATCGTGACACATTTTCGATTGTGAGAACTTTCTTGAAGGATCGCGATACTGTATTTTTGCCATATCGTCCACCTGTAGTGGAAAAGTCAAGCGTTGTGATGTTTTTTCCACCTGCGATCCGATGTGTTGGGTTGTTTAAACCCGTTTTTTTATGGCAGACGTCTACAGGACTGTTTAATAATGCAGCTGATGTTACGTGGGTCTGTTTAGGAGCAGCTTTTGGACCTGACCCTCGACGGAGGGCGCTTGTTGGTTCCCTGGCCTCAGCGTTCAGCTGTCTATGGACAGGAACATGTCAGTTGTGCGTATCAGTTGTTCATACTTGGCGTGAGGGGAGAGGCTGTGACGGGTTCCTGCATGTCGTTCCTTCACCCAGCTGCTGTGAGGAAAGAGCAGATCGTCGACAGATCTTTGCACTCGGGCCAGTTGTCCAAGAAATTGTATAAAATCTTCATTAAAGTAATGCAAGTATGAACACTAGTGTGGGACCCTTTAATGGGCTTTAATCGTATCTGAAAGCTCGCAGTGCAGTCTTAAATGAGCATATGCTGCAGTTCAGATGCCGTGTGCCGTGCATATAGAACCTGAATACACTGTGGACATGAACGCTGGTGCTTAACAAATTACAGCATCTTTCATAATCAGTTTCATGATCACAGCACAACTGGCTGCATATTGTTTCACTATCAACCCACATGCTCATGGTTATATAGTGTGTGGCTGTTCACTGCTGTCGTCCACCGTGGCCTTAGTTTTTCATGTTCGCTCATGTTTTTTGAGTGGCTTTCGGTCCTTTCAATTTTCAGGAATTGGATGAGCCTCAGCCCTGGGACTCAGTGAGTCTCAGCTGGTCTTGTGCCAGTGAAAACATAGTCAGACATGAATCGCCAGATTTCTAGGTGCTTTTTATGGTGAATGACATTCGCTGAGTGCCTTTTCTTTTCTCTCCTCAGGAAATGCAGCCTGCTCACAGCACAATGACAATGTTTATGTATCAGGGATTTCTAACGGTGAGTCGTGATTTTTAATTTTTATTTCCTTTTCGTTTTGAGTGACAAAGTAGTGACGTTTTATTGCTGACTTGCTCCATTAAAAACTAAATTCTGTAGCCATTAAAGCACCATTGAAGTATTTTCTTCAAAACCTTTCAACACTAAGGGCCTGTAGGAGGGTCCACATGTCACTTCTCATAACTACAGAACTTGCATATTCATTTTATATTAGATACTGAATAATTCATAGTGGATACTGAGTAATTCATAGTGGATACTGAGTAATTCGTAGTGGATACTGAGTAATTCGTAGTGGATACTGAGTAATTCATAGTGGATACTGAGTAATTTCGTAGTGGATACTGAGTAATTTCGTAGTGGATACTGAGTAATTCGTAGTGGATACTGAGTAATTCGTAGTGGATACTGAGTAATTCGTAGTGGATACTGAGGAAGCCGCAGCGGGTACTAAACAGTAACTCTGTATTTCATTAGCTTGTGGAGATGTGGTGGAGCAGATCAGGGCGTCCAGCGGAGTCATCACGAGTCCAGGCTGGCCCTTCGAGTATCCGTCCCGCATTAACTGCAGCTGGAACATCAGGGCCAATCCTGGAGAGATCATCACCATCAGGTAGAGTGTTTTGCGACGCTGCAACAAAAACATTCAAATTCCACTAATTGTTCTTAATGTCTGCATAACTCATGGGAGCCAGGGGTCGCCATGACTACAACACAAATATAGACATTTGATGTACTATCCAAAGCCACCAGTGAACCTACATGAGTCTTCTGAGTTTATATGGAGTGTTGATGATGGAAAAATAATGTAAAATCTGAAATAATAAGTTTTCTTTGGCCTCATAACACCCTGCATGTTATGTATCCCTCCACCATGAATGGTATTTAAGGCCAAAAACATCTCAAAACTATCATAAAACAGAGTCTCAGTCATCAGGCAATGAATTAATAACCGTTTCATGTAGGAACTTTCTGTGAGGAGCTTTTAGAGGTGGACGTCTGGTTCCTATCACCACCACTGTGAACGGTTCTGACACCAAGTTTCTTTAGAATGGAGCGTTTCACCCCAAACCGCTCTGAATGTCTTGCATCATGACCATTTAATTATGCAGGAATTTAGAGAAGTTAGTGGAATTACCCTTTAACGCGTTACTGCTGTATGTTGGCTGACTTAAAGTTTGAGAATCATAGGATATATTGAAAGTATTTTGGACCAGAGGTGATTTAAACATATCCCTCAAATATTTACCACTTTTAGGAAGTTTTGGGGTTAATTTAAAGGGCCCATGTCATGAATGTCTGAATTTCCCTCGCTTTTTTTTTTTAAATAAAGAGTTTGATGTGGTGTTAAAGTTTCAAAACGATCTGTTCACCCAGTCCATATATGAATATTTTTGTGATGTCACTAAAACCAACACACACACACACACACCTATTCATGCTGCTGCAGTTTAGCCCCATCAGTTCATACTGAAGTTACAAGAAGTGTTACGGGCCGGACTGCTTTTTGGTCGAGTCTCAATACAGAATAGCCAGTCAGAACAGAGCTCATTTACATATATCAGTCTTAAAGGCACAGTAACTACAACAGCCTGATTCATTTTGAGGGATGACGAGAGGTCGGAAGATGGTCATGGAAACAAGGATCATGGCTGGTGGTGGTGGAGATGTACATGGAAGCTGTTCACAGGCAAAATAGACCCCAAAGAAACTTTTTTATTTTTTAGATTTACCACAATTTTACCACTGTCAACATCACATATAAACACACAGAAGACATATAAAGGTTTACTGGTCTTTTTGGGTAGTGAATAAAATGGCTGTATTTACATTGTAGAGATTGAGACTCCTGATTCTCATCAGCACCACTGACAAATTTCCCCTTTAAAGTACTGTAAACAAAAGCATTGGCTTGTGCTGGTGTTTTGAGTTTAACCCCTTTAAATGGCCATGGCCCAAAGTTTTATTACCCACCCTACACTGATGTTCTCATAGACTCCTAGTTATTCCTAATACCAATACTACTGCTATTAATATTAGTAGTATAATAACTCTTTAGGTCGTCTGACCAGAGGAGGATGGGTCCCCCCTGGTGAGCCTGGTTCCTCCCAAGGTTTCTTCCTCAGTTCTGAGGGAGGTTCTCCTTGCCACTGTTGCCCCTGGCTTGCCCCCCGGGGTACATTCTTACAGTCCTGTTAAAACTTTGTCTTTTCCGAAATTCTGTGAAGCTGCTTTGTGACAACATTCGTTGTAAAAAGCGCTACAAATAAATTAGATTTGATTTGATATTAAACACTTTTATAATCTAAGAATAGCTCAGCCAGTTTGCACTGAATGTCCCTGTATTTACTGGATAATAAGCCTTAGTATGTAATAAAGGGGTTTTAAGGGGTTAAATCCATACAAATGACATGGGTGTACCTCGTGGAGGGGTGAAACGAAGGAAAATGTGGGATATAGGCCCTTTAATGTACAAAATAAGTTCAGAAATGGGGTTTTTGCAGAAATATTTGGCAGGTCTGCACAGTGATATTGTATTGCAGTTTGAGTGCTGTCCTTTTGCTTTGCTGCTGTGCTGCTGTCCTCTGCGTGAACAGTGGCCTGCTTGCGTCTTTATCCCAACATGGTGTCCATGGTTACCAGCACAGAAATAGACACACACAGTCTTTTTTTTTTTTTCCATGGGATGTGATTTTATGGGGAACAAAATATGAAATGCTCGGTAACTGAGACCACAAATAGGCTCAACCTCTGAGGCATCGTCTGAAGACTCTGACTGACTAGCGCTCCAAGTTCCTCTCTGACATCCCACCATTCTTTATGCTTAAGTACAAAAATAATGACTCTTATTTAATCCAGAATCTCCTGCCGGGTGTTATTTGACTTCTACTTTTGACCCCAGGCGCACTTTCAGATTCATAACACCTTAACACCTCATAACACTCACTTTCCTTCTCAAGTGACAGGTTTGGTTTAAGGGAGGTGTCACTAATTTTACTCGTAACACTTTGGAGTACGAAAATCACACCACTAGAAAAGCCTCTTTTCATCGTTGCACTCCTCTGTTTGCACCTACGAGCTGTTGATCAGCTCCTCTTGCTGAGCTACTTTACTCATTTGAAACAGTGTTTGGATACTTCATTTAAATCCCTGATTCAAAGAGTGATTATACTCTAAAGCACAATATGGAAATTAGGATTGTGCGTTTTGACAAATTTTTCTGTTCCAGGATCTGTAAGGTGCTAATTACTGTTCATATGTGCCATAATAACAGTTGTGTGCAAAAACTCAGAGGAACTTAATTTAAATAATTGTAACTGCTTTATACCTGATGTTTCATATTACTATCACAATCACGCCACCTTACTATACTCATAAGTACTTAAATCCGGTGTACATACTGTAAATTTCTCTATATTCTCTTAAATTATTAGTAAATAATGTAAGTCGTGGGCTGGAGGTTAGGGATCCAGCCTCGTGACCAGAAGGTCGCCGGTTCGATCCCCAGAGCCGACAGCACATGACTGAGGTGTCCTTGAGCAAGACACCTAACCCCCAACTGCTCCCCGGGCGCTGCGGATTGGGCTGCCCACCGCTCCGGGCAAGTGTGCTCACTGCCCCCTAGTGTGTGCTCACTAGTGTGTATGTGGTGTTTCACTTCACTGATGGGTTAAATGCGGAGGTGAAATTTCCCCGTTGTGGGACTAATAAGGGTCACTTAATCGTTAATTAATTGTTAAAGTGTTTATTTTTACATAAGCTGCAACTGTAACAACTGCAATTTCCCCCTGGGATCAATAAAGGAATCTGAATGATTAGTGCTGGGCGATATAACCTCAAATCAGTATCACGGTTCATTGAATATTTTACGATTGCGATTAATGAACGATTTTTGTTTTGTTTTTGTGTTTTTTTTTTAATGTCCTCAAAGTTCATTGAAAAGATTTGTACTGTAAATTTATTCTGCATATCTTAATTTTAAATCGTCTCAACAGCCAGATCGGAATTTACGCAGAATTTATGTCAATCCAATTCGCCATTCGTCATAATTTCTGACACCTATTAAACATTTGGGGTTATATTTCTGTACAAAAATTAGGAGAGACTCATCTGAAACCCTCCGATGGCTCCTGTGATGCTGGTGTAGATGAAGCTGATCCTCTGGGTGCGACTGGCGTTCGTTGGCAGTTGCAAAGTTCAGACAACAAACGTGGCGGCTGATCAACTGTATTCGCGATAGTAATGAAGACAACATGCACTAAATTTTTCACCAAACCATCACCTTAACCCCTTAAATGGTCAGGGCCCACCAGCGGGCCCAGGGTTTTATTACACACTTCTATAACCTAAGAATATATCAACCAGTTTCCACTGGAGGCCCTGTTGTTACTAAATAATAAGGTGCTGAAAAACTCCTATGTTTCTTTTACTATACTACAAGAATGAAATCTGAGATTTCAGTTACATTTTGATTGAGATTTAGCAAAGCAGCCAAGGCATAAGGGGGAATATTGTTTGTGGTTGAGTTGGATCGCTGAAATAATTAAACATTATTAATGAAACTGATTTTATAAATTGATCCGTCTAGCCAAGCTGTATAAACAAACTCTTTATTTGTGTGCAGTTTTCAGGACTTTGAGATTCAAAGCTCGCACCGCTGTGGATTGGACTGGATCTCCATTGGTACCTATAAGAACCTGGATGGTTATCGCGCCTGCGGCTCGTCCATCCCGGCTCCGTACATCTCCTCTCAGGACCACGTGTGGATTAAGTTCCACTCAGACGACAGTCTGACCGGCAAGGGCTTCAGGCTCTCTTACATAACAGGTACTGCAGAAAAGCTGCTATTTATAGCCCTGATAGCGGCCACTAAGTCAGAGATAAAGCTGTCACATGGCGGTTTCGGTCTTATGTGCTTTACGACTGCAGGGAAAAATCTTTCTCTTACAAATCCCTGTCATCTTTTTACCGTCGGCCTCTTTTTACGTGGCATTCTGTGTCTCAGAATCGAAATGTTATTCACACGGTGATTCAGTAAGATTCATCTGATCTCAACGTGATTCATTTGACTTGTAAATCGTTACAGAACAATGCAGAAAATTATAATTATTTAAATGAGCATAAGGTTTATTACGTAATTCTACAAGGTCTCAGTCTGAACCTCCTATAGCTGTACGGACGACATCAACACCACAGTCGCTGCTCTCACGGCTCTTTCAGTGGGATTTCGGAGATCATCCAGTGCTGTGGAACCAGCACCGAACGCTCTGAGCTGCTGGAGCTTCACTGCTGATGAAAATCCCGCTGCTCAGTTCTGACGGATTCACTCTTATTGACGTGGAGAACGCAGAACGTTCTGCTCAGGGGTCTCAGCTCCTCTCAGACTGAAGGAGCTGGTCAGGAACTCTATGACTCCCTCTTACAGTTGGAGTGTGATTGGTTCCTCGACGCCTCACGGTGGTAAAAATAAGGAGCTTTGAAATCTTTTTGAGCATAGCTGACATAGAAAACTGAAGGAAATCGTAAGAAAATAATTAAAATTATCTTAAGAGAATATCTGAGAACTGTTTTTGTTAAACTTTTTCGTTTTTAAGAAAATTCTCATGAACTTCTCAGTATTGGTCTTAAGACTCTTCCCAAATTTTATCCTAAAGCTTTTGTGAATCCATTTGTGTTACCAAAGTGAGCCAAACAGTTAAGTTGGAAGAAAGAAAGCAGTGAAAGAAGTGAAATCATTCTAGGATTTTGATGTCCACATTCAAACACGTTCGTCTCACGTGGCGTTATTACCGATAGATATGATGCTCTCAATTTAAAACGCACCAGTGACCAGTCGAAGGCTGCCTGAGCGCCACTGGGTCTTTTTATCGCCAGCGTGTACATGCAGGGTAGTCCTCCTGAAGAGATCATGTCCAGCCCTGCAACTAATCTGGATCATACTTTAAGGGAACTAACAGCGGTCCATAAAACTGAGACACTGGCAACAATTAAAAGCAACAACTTATTGACAGGGGGTTTCGTTTGAGCATGTTAAAGGTGGTCCCGCAAGCTAAGTTCAACTGACCTCTAAAGGAGTTGTGTGTGGCAAAGCTGTACAGTGTAATAGAGGATGAGAGAGAGAATTAGGTGTATTTCTTTGATAATAAGCGTTAAATCATAAATACAAAAACATTTCATTCTCTAATTGTAGGAGGGGGAAAAAACAGAGTATGGCTCCATTAAGGCGTGAGCTTTTAAACGGGAACTCTTTTGCAAAATTACTTAATCATTAAAGGTGTAAATATAAACAATCATTCAGGGTGGTTTGGTGTAAAATGTGCCCCTTCTAGAGAAATTTACAGAGTCAGAGTTGGTCACCATTATAGTGCTAGGAACCAGACGTCTGAAGCATTACATGGCTCTAAAAGCTACATCCCGTTAAGTTACTACACAAAACGGTTATGAATGTGTTGCTCAATACCTGAGACATCATTAAGTTTTGGCTTAAAACTTATTTTTTAGTAAAAAGAAAAAGAAAGAAAGAAAGCCCTCCAGTCCTGAAGCAGAAGAACCCAGAGCGAATAGAAATTGACGGTGCCAACAACAAACTGCTTGCTACTCTGCTCACCACTTTATGGGGAACGACAGTGAGGTGCAACTATAATCTGTCGCAGCTCCTCTGATGAATAATGTTACTTACATAAGCTCTGACCTTTGCTGACACCGTGTGACGCAAAGCCGCCGACCCATACAGAGAGCTTCATGGAATGGGTTTCCACGGCTGAGCAGCTGCATCCAAGCCTTACATCACCAAGCGCAGTGCAAAGCGTGGAATGCAGTGGTGTAAAGCGCCGCCACTGGACTCTAGAGCAGTGGAGACGAGTTCTCTGGAGTGACCAATCACGCTTCTCCATCTGGAAATCCGATGGACGAGTCTGGGTTTGGCGGTTGCCAGGAGACGGTACTTGTCTGACTGCATTGGGCCGAGTGTAAAGTTTGGTGGAGGGGGGATCATGGTGTGGGGGTGTTTTTCAGGAGTTGGGCTCGGCCCCTTAGTTCCAGTGAAAGGAACTCTTAAAGCTTCAGCACCAAGAGATTTTGGACAATTTCACGCTCCCAACTTTGTGGGAACAGTTTGGGGACGGCCCCTTCCTGTTCCAACATGACTGCACACCAGTGCACAAAGCAGGTCCATAAAGACACGGATGAGCCAGTTTGGTGTGGAAGAACTTGACTGGCCTGCACAGAGTCCTGACCTCAACCCCATAGAACACCTTTGGGATGAATTAGAGCGGAGACTGTGAGCCAGGCCTTCTCGTCCAACATCAGTGTCTGACCTCACAAATGCGCTTCTGGAAGAACGGTCAGAAATTCCCATAAACACTCCTAACCCTTGTGGAAAGCCTTCCCAGAGGACTTGAAGCTGTCACTCGAGTTCATATGCATGTGGAGGTAGAGGAGCGAATACTTTTGGAAATATAGTGTACAAGACACATTGAAGTTCAGTGGTCATTTTGGATGGCAGAAGGGGGGGGGCATCCTACCCACCCAGAGAGAGCGAGGCCAGTTGTGCTCTCTTGGACTCCCGGGTACGGACGGCTGCAGCATCACCAGGGATCAGACTCGCGATCTCCTGATGTCGGGGTCAACACTTGGACCGTTGCGCCACTCGGGAGCCCATGATGAACAATTTCGACCCTACATTTTTCTAGAAAGGGGCATTTAAAACCAAACCACCCTGAATTATTTCGTTTACATCTACATGCTTGAATGGGTAAGTACTTTTGCAAAATTGGTGGAGTTCCCCTTTAAAAGCTGGACAAAATCTAACCTCTTAGTGTTTTAAGTGGTGTACCAGTACGAGAACCACAGGGGGCAGTATTCCTGCATGCACAGGCTCGTTAATGCAAATTGACTCCTCTCTGAAAACCAATGAACCCAAGACTTTTTCACGGATGAGACTTTTCCAAGTGCAGTTAACAGGGTCGAGGTTCAGCCGCATACCAACCCCTGGTGTGAGTGATCGTCACAGACGCTATTCTCGCTCTCCCAGGTGACGTCTAATGCAGATTTTTAGTGAAACGATTTCTTTGCCCCACAAAGTGGAGCTCGACTGGCTCATTGAGTTCATGTGGTATCGATTTGCGCCGCTGCTTGGTTGCTTTCCTCCCTTGCAGCGATATTTATGTCTAGCTAGGAGACTCAAAGGAAGCTTTCACCAATCAGTCAGTCTGTGGATAAATAGAGACGGGCTGGCCTCCGTTCTGAAATGTGGTCACTGAAAACGCTGGATAGACTTCAGCAGATAGTGAGTTGGTGACGCCGCTCTTTTCAGAAGGGTATAATTAGCTGCGGTCAATGTTCTGTTGAGGTTTCACAGAGGCTCTGCCCATAATGTGAGAGGAACTTCAAAGAACTGAACTCAGTGCCTTTTCATTGAGCATGTTCTCTATTTCTACTGTACTGGAGTTGACGGCACTGATTCGGGCAGCGAGTTCCTTTTTAATTTAATATTATGATTGTTAGTTTTTATTATTAATTGTAGTAGGTACTGTTATTGTTTATTTGTGGAATTTTTATGTATACATTTATATTTAAACACTTGAATGAACACTTTTTAGTTGATCTCCTTCATAATTTTGTATATTGTTAACCCCTCAAGCCTAAGGGCTTACACACAGACCCACACGTTCATTTCTCATTCTTATAGCAATATAAATTACGTTTTCTGGCAGTTTTTAAATGACTTATAAAAAAATATGAATTAAAGTCTTTTTTTATTCCTTTTTTATTTCTCATATTTTTTTTAATTGTAGTTTTTAAACCCTTTAATATCCTCACCAAGAAAAAAAACTGATGGAATTTTTTTCTGTATTTTTTTTTTTTCTGTATTTTCTGCAATAATATATAATTTTTTTTATATATATTTTTTTTGACCCCACAATTTTTTAAAAATTCGAGAATTTGAGTCTACCAAATGGTCGAGATGGCACTTTGTGGCATATACATTGACCCAAAATGTGCTGTACCAAAAGGTTGAGCAGAACATTTAAAGGATTACGGTTAATTAACAAAAGTTAATTGAATAAATAAAACGAAAGCAATTATTATTGTGAAACGATGAATTGTTCTTGTAATAAATAAATAAATGCTGAATTAAATTAACGAATTAACAAACACGTCTTGTTGATTCTCAGGGAAATCTGAGGAGCCCAGTTGTGAGTCTGATCAGTTTCACTGTGCCAATGGAAAATGCATCCCGGAGTCATGGAAGTGCAACACGATGGACGAGTGCGGCGACAATTCGGACGAGGAGCTGTGCGTTCAGCCAAATCCCTCAGCCTTCTTCTCTTTCCAGCCCTGTGCCTTCAACCAGTTCCCCTGCCTGTCCCGCTACACCCGCGTCTACACCTGCCTCCCTCAGTCACTGAAATGCGACGGCAGCATAGACTGCCAGGACCTGGGCGATGAGATCGACTGCGACGTGCCTGTCTGTGGCGAGTGGCTTCGGAACTTCTACGGAACCTTCAGCTCGCCAAACTACCCGGACTTCTACCCGCCCGGCAGCAACTGCACCTGGCTGATTGACACTGGGGACCACCGCAAGGTCATCCTTCGCTTTATGGACTTCAAGCTGGACGGCACGGGTTACGGAGACTACGTGAAAGTTTATGACGGTTTGGAGGAGAATCCTCGGCGGCTGCTGCGAGTTCTGACCGCTTTTGATTCTCGAGCTCCGGTAGCCGTCGTCTCGTCCTCCGGCCAGCTCCGCATCCACTTCTACGCAGACAAGATCAATGCGGCGCGGGGCTTCAACGTCACCTACCAGGTGGACGGTTTCTGTCTGCCCTGGGAGATCCCCTGTGGAGGGAACTGGGGTTGTTACACCGAACAGCAGCGCTGCGACGGGTACTGGCACTGCCCCAACGGCCGCGACGAGCTCAACTGCAGCAGCTGCCAGGTAGGAATGAACGGTGATCATTGTTGAGAACTTATCGTGGGTATAATCATGTGTATTGTGAGTTTAGTGGGCGGTATGGACAGAAATGTATATTGCGATGTTATTTAAATGATTAATATCACAGTTTATGATATATATTTGTGATTAAAACCTTTTTAGGTGCTTTAGTAAACCTTTGTAGGTTCGCAGGGGCTTATATTTTAGGATCACCCTTCACTTTTAATCAGATCGGGTTTTAACAGCCAGAGTAAATATAAAATATATTTTATTGTGCAAAACAGTGAAATCAAAACTGAATAATATAGATAAACCTGTGTCATTAACTCCTAGTAGTTGCTTACTAACACCAGCACCACGGTCCTGGCAAAAGAGTCTTTCTACAAACCTGATTTTGACGTCCTGTTGAGCAGCTTTTGGTTCAGATTTTCCATTCCATCCTTCATCAGTGCCCACTGGACGCTGTTGGCCAGGTTTCTTTGGTTGGTGGACTGTTCTCAGTCCAGCAGCGACACTGAGGTGTTTAAACACTCCGGCAGCACTGCTGCGTCTGATCCACTCAGACCAGCGCAACACACACTAACACACCACCACCACGTCAGTGTTACTGCAGTGCTGAGAATGACCCACCACCCAAACAGTACCTGCTCTGTGAGGGTCCATGGGGGTCCTGACCACTGAAGAACAGGGTAACAGAGTATCAGAGAAACAGATGGACTACAGTCTGTAACTGTAGAACTACAGAGTGCAGCTATACGGTCAGTGGAGCTGATAAAGTGGACAGTGAGCGCAGAAACGAGGAGGTGGTCAGAGCGTTACGCCTATTTTTACAGATTATTTCTAATCATACAGTATTTCATAGCATTTTTATGCATGCATTCCATTCCAGCTTCTTTGCAAACCCCAGAAAACTTCATGTATGTCTTCAGGTGTTGTAAGGTTTGTTGTTCTGTGTCTCCTGCAGGAGGATGAGTTCCCCTGCTCCCGTAACGGCGCCTGCTACCCTCGCTCTGACCGCTGCAACTACCAGAACCGCTGCCCCAACGGCTCCGACGAGAAGAACTGCTTCTTCTGCCAGCCTGGAAACTTCCACTGTAAGAACAACCGGTGCGTGTTTGAGAGCTGGGTGTGTGACGCGCAGGACGACTGTGGCGACGGCAGCGACGAGGAGAGCTGCCCGGTCATCGTCCCCACGCGGGTCATCACGGCCGCGGTTATCGGGAGTCTGATCTGCGGCCTGCTGCTGGTCATCGCTCTCGGCTGCACCTGCAAGCTCTACTCTCTCAGGATGTTCGAGCGCAGGTGAGGTGCAGGAGCCACGAGGCTTATTGTGGTTTTATACTAGATAAACTGTCATTTGTCCATGTTATGATGCCCTGAATGGGGTTTGTGTGCTTGATTTTGCATATTTATCTTTTTTTTTTTTTTTTGGATGACTTGCATATGACATATGACATAATGACAGGCAGTGTTTTGAATTCCCTGAGTCGGTATATTTCAAACACACCCCATCTGTAGTAGCCTTTGGCCAATAATTGTAGTGATTGAATATCACAATAATTTGAATATTATTTAAATGATAAATTATTTAAATCATTTGCATGCTGCGACTTTTTTTTTTTATTCTTTTCTGCTTCGTCTTTGTACAAATTGGACTGTTAAATAATCATTCCAGTCTATGATTAGTTAAAAATGTATACAGCAGAAAAAAGAGGGTACGTAATTAGAGGCTGTACAAACAGAACATCAGCCGGCCAACAGCACACTTACCTATATTGAACGCCAGTTAATAAGATGAGGAAAATGTAGGTTTTTCAGTGTGGCGGTGTTCTCTTTGGTGGAGAAGCGCTTGATGAGTATGACATACTGTCTGTGAAGAATATAATTATCGTTCTCAATTAAGTAATTAAGTAATATTAGTTGAAATTTAGCCTGGTTGTTTTAATTATATTGGAATTCACGCAGTGGAAGTTTCCTTATATAATTCACCCTGAAGGTTGGCGTGCAGACAACTGTCACCATAGCAGCGTAGACAACAATCTCGTCTAGCTGGTAGCAAACGAAACGGCGAAGAGATTCAAGAACATCGATAGTTTGGAGACAAACAGACTTATTTGTAGTTGTAAGTGCTCCAGCTGGTTTCTTTGATACGTTTAATCTGCACTGAGAAACTCAAACAGTATGAAGTCGCTTCTCATTCGCCAGCTTCTTGTTCGAATGTTACCGTTCCACCTTAAACGATGCAGCGGCTACGTTCTGGCACCCCAGGCGCCATTTAAGGTGGAACGGTAACATTCGAACAAGAAGCTGGAGAAAGAGAAGCGACTTTAGCCTCGTAAAAAGCCGAACATTGAGAGACATTTTACAAGAAACTGCTCTACTTTTGTGGAGAAGTTTCCTGCTGGAGATGCGAGAAAAGCAGCTGTAGTTGAGCTGAAGCTGAAAACAGAGCGAAGTGTTATGTTTTTTAGTCTAGCACATCACCACATACTGAGACAGATTTCCAACGAAGATGCTGAAATAGTGTCGTGGCTCCCAAGGTAGTTTGGACAAAACGGCTCTTCCTAACATTTGGGTAGGCGACCCCTGGTCTAGGGTCAGGGTCCTGTAACGTTCATGCGTGGTGCCTTTTCAGACGGTCATCGCTTTGGTCTAAATTAACAAGCTTACTCTTTGGGCATACTGAAAAGTCTGACCAGGTGAGTCCATGTAAAAGCATGAATAAAGTGAAATTAGAGCCGCTCAAGTCTGCATTGTATGATGTCCATTGTATAAATTTGCTTTTAACTTTACTTCAGGTCCTTCGAGACCCAGCTGTCCAGGGTTGAGGCAGAGTTACTGAGAAGGGAGGCTCCACCCTCATATGGGCAGCTTATTGCTCAAGGCCTGATCCCCCCAGTAGAGGATTTCCCAGTCTGCTCTGGCAACCAGGTGAGATGTCATTGAAGCCATGGGCAATCAGTGGGTTGCAGTTAGGATGTGTAGATATTAGACGTGTTTGTTTGGAGTTGCTGTTTTTCTGCGTCCAACACATCTGTTCCTGCTCTGATCCATCCAATTAATTGCCTAATAAACAGTTGCGGAGAACATTTAGTTTTTTAATTAATTGTATGTAGCTATCTTACAAGTTTAAAGTGGCCAGATTTGCTGGTTATGCATTTTGCTTTCTAGCTGTTAATACTTAGCTCAGCATCGCCCTCTGCAGGTGTTACTGCACAAATCAGAAGGTAGATTTTTGGTTATCTTTAGAGTAACTCAGCAGTTTGCTTTGTTTTCCATGTAGTTGATGAATAATAACTTATGATATAATCAGACTAGGATTTAAACGGGTTTAAGGACTTATTCAGCAGAAAATTGAATTTAATCAGTTTTCCCATTAATCCAGACATAATCCAGACATATTCCATCAGCCAAGACGTGTTTGGGCTCCAGTGTTTGCTTGGTTTTTTATGTCATAGTGTAATGCAGCTAATGAGCTGTTTGTCCTCTGTCAGGCGTCTGTTCTGGAGAACCTGCGCTTGGCCGTGCGGTCCCAACTCGGCTTCACTTCCATCCGCCTGCCGACCTCCGCTCGTCACGGCAACATCTGGCGGCGTCTCTTTAACTTCACTCGCTCCCGCCGCTCCGGTTCGCTGGCGCTGGTGTCCGCCGACTCAGAGGAGGGCTCGGGCAGCTCCGGCCGTGACCACGACCGTTTGGGCACTCACCGTGGCCTGCTGCCGCTCGATTCCGATGACACGGACACCGAGAGTGAACAGCAGCCGCGACGGGATGCCCCCGGGGCCGTCGGGGGTCTAGCGGCTCCTCCCCTTCCTCACAAAACCCCGCCCACCACAGCAGTAGAGGCCATTGTCTCTGTTTCCAGCAGCTCCTCCTCCGCCCCTCTGGCCAGCCGTGAAGGCAGCATTGCAGAAAGCGTAACAGACAGCAGTGGGGTGAGTGAAGGATGTGGTGTAGCGCCCCCAAGTGTTGGAAGGAGCCCTTTCAGCAGCGCTTTAAGCCGCGTTACACGGAGCCTCCGTTGGGTCCGCTTCAGTCTTGGCCGCTCTTCTGCTTCTGGTTCTGGCTCGGGCCAGCAGAACCAAAGCCCTCTGCGGCAGCTGGAGCACGGCACTGCGGGGGGCGCCGGCGGGAGCAACAGAGGCGAAGACGAGGATGACGTTGAGCTGCTGATTCCAGTTTCAGATGCAGGCTTGCTGGACAGTGACTCCAACGAAAGTGCAAGGCCGTTGCTGGAGCCTGGAGCAGACCAGGCTTTCGGACCGCAGCCGAACCCCGCGTCCCGGGGCAGGCCGATGTGCCGGGATGGACCTTGTGAACACTGTGGAATCGTCCACACGGCACGCATCCCTGATGCTTGTCTGGAGGCCACAGCTAGAACAGAAATCAGCGACGACGAGTCTCTCCTGCTGTGTTAAGTGAGGAGTTCTCAACTCCAATCCTGAGGACCTGCTGCTCTGCGGTGTTTACCTGAACCAAGCACTCCGACTGCAGCTCTCGAAGGGCTGAGTAATCGCCCAGGGAGTTAGATCAGCGGGATATCTCACAAAGCAGCATTTCTTGGCTGGTGTTTATTTTATTTTTTTTAAAAACAGCATTATTGAGTTTAAATGCAACATATTTTCAGAATATTGCTTCAAATCAGAAAACATCATACATAACAGGCATGATGAAAAATGAAGAAAACCCAAACGAATGTGATGCAGTGCTACAGAAGTCTGGAGAGGCCCGCAGCTGTTACTATAGTTTTCTGGATAGTTATCTTGAGATCACAAGATAGCTCACCTCATTATCTCAAGATTGTTGTGTTGAACTTTGTTGTAAGACAGTTAACTTGTTATCTTAAGATAACTTTGGTATATTGATATCACAAAGTTAACTCGTTATCTCAGCTTCGTTATATTGATATCACAAGACAGTTAACTCACTATCTCAAGATAGCTGTTGCTATAATATTCTGGATTGTTATCTTGAGATGACAAGATATCTTGACATGATGAGTTAGCTAACAACTTTGTTGTATTGAGATCACAAGAAAGTTAACTCGTTATCTCAAGATAACAGCTTTTGTCTTGAGATCACAAGATGGTTAACTTACCTTAAGATAACAATCCAGACCACTGTAACTGCCACATGGCAGTTTATAGAAACATTTTAGTGTCCGGCTTCCTAAAAATTGCCAGATTTGTCCCCAAACGTCCAAAAAATTGGGTTTTTTCTTCTTCTAATTATTCCAAATGTTACATTTACCATGGCCAAACAAAAAAAGAGAGACTTTTACTGCTGGCCAGCTAATTTAAAGTCGACCTGAAACCAAGATGGTCTTGTTTTTACCCCGTTAGTTTCGTTTAGGATGATTCGTCACCGTTTGGGGGGGAAAAAAGATAATATTTCTTTACATCATCAAATCCATGATCAAACTAGGAATCGGAGTGCTGCCTGTCAGAGTAAAGTGGGTGGGGCTTACGCCCTGGACACACCCATGCTCAAACATCAGTGCTTTTTTTCTTGTAATCTTACATTAAAAGCCCCCGCTGCTAAAATGACAAAATAACGTTAACCAATAATATCGTTTTCACCTCCTCGCCCCCCCCCCCCCCCCCCCCCCCAAACCCAGTCCTGCCTCAATCATGAAATTTTATCTTGCCATATTTATAATTATGATCAACACTTACCTCCTTCACTCTGTTAAAAGCCTAGAGCAGCAGAATTGGCTGGTTTTTCTGTTTTGCTTATCTGCTGATGTTTAGCAGCTCCTGACTGAAGACGCAGACAGCTGGAGCTCAAATAAGCAAGGCTGCCCTCTAAACACGGTAGAGCTCCAAGTCCGCAGTTGCGTCCCTGTTGGTTTCATAAGGCCACCGATGCGCATTTACCTTCAACCAACTGATGAAAACGCGGCCAATTCATGTTCGCATTGGACTGTGAACGCCGGCGACTGTGAAATAATTGCGGCGAGCGTCGGCGATTGCAGGCGATTATATAATAATTGAGCGGATGGTGTTGATCATTTCTAATTCACGTTAACTTTAATCCAGAAGTCTTAAGCCTGTTCAGTCGGAGAACAGCCGAGGAGCATTCCGATTAGACGGTCTTCACTAAATTATCCAGCTTTCCTGAGAAATCCTGCTTTGTGAAAGGTCAGTCCGGGTCTGAGACGGCAGCGCGCCCTCAGGTCTGGAGTTGAGAACCGGCGCGTGAAGCCTGCCAGCTGCAGCGCAGTCCGTAAGGCTATGAACTCGTGAACTGTCCCTGCTTCAAGCTTCGCTTCTTCTGTCTCCCCAGCAGGGAAAAAGTGTGAATGTGTTTTTTTTGGACAACCTGCCCCTTGAATTTCCAAACGCTTACACAAGAGCTTTGAGACCGTTTCCGGTACGCCGTCTCCCCCTCCACTGTGCAGTTTTGGCATTTCTCTTCACCGTTTTTAGCTACGTGGTTAATAAAGTCTTCTTTTTCTTCTGTTTCATCGTTGAGCGGGAACAGCTACAGCTTACGACGATACACTTGGGAACGCTGGGAAGCGAAGCAGCTCTGTAAACACTGTCAGGAGGAGGCATAAAATGTACACTGGTACTGAAAAAAGCTGAATTAGCTCAGAAGCTGCAAGAGATTTATTACTTATTGTTGAATTATTTGAACCTCGATGTCATTCATTTCCTTAAAAAGTGAGCCAGAAGTCTGAGGGGTCGCGCGACTCTTGACGGTACAGATACTGACGGTACGGTTCATTTCAGTTACTGGGTGATTTCCGGTCCCCATTAGAGACACAAAAACGATTTGCAAATATTTTCGTCTGATTTTGGGCTCGAGCAATTTATTTATAACGGCGCGTGAGCGGCGGAGTGACTGATTCTAAGGATGCTATGTTGTATAACAGCCACTGATGTTTGTTGTATTTATTGTTTTGTTACTGTTTCAGTAACCTTACTGTTTTGGTACCGATAACTCGTGTGTGAGTGTGTATATTTATTATTATTATTAGTCTTGGTTTTGATTTCAGTAGTGGTTACTTGAGAAGCATGTTACATTGTCTTGTGCTTTTTTAAGTGATATGGTGTATGAATGTATATAAATATATCTATATCTAAATATATAAAGATGCATTACTGTTTACTGCACTAAGAATAAAACAGCGTTCATCCCATGTCGTGGTTAATTGTTTATTGAGGGAAGTTTTGGCAATGTACACAGCGTGGCCAAAAGTATGTGGACACTCCAGATTATTCAGTGTAGGTGTTTCAGCCTCGTCCATTGCTGACAGGTGTGTAAAATCAAGCGCATAGCCGTGCAACCTCCATACGTAGACACTTGCTTTTCTTATTGTATGGAATGGCAGTTAAGGGGAACTGTGAAGGCCAAGCTGAGGTCTGGAAGGCCAAGAAAACTTTCAACGAGAGCTGCTTGTGTGCTTGCCGGAAAGTCAATCCCATTCGACTGTGAAGGACTTTCAAGAAGATTTAGCAAACTCTGGAGTGGTGGAAACAGATCTTGTGGACTAATGAAGGTAAAAAAAGAAGTTTTTTATATGTCTGGGGGGGGAAAGGGTGCAGTATTTCATGTAAACACCTCTCTAGCTGTTAATCTCTGGGGTGGATTGATCATGCTTATGCCTAGGGGTTGATGCTGCAGCCAGTGGACATTTCACTGGTAGAAGCAAACATACTAGTCCTTAGAAGAGGATGGCATCTGCTACAGGACAATGATCCCAAACACACCTCAAAGTCCACAACACACTACCTCAAGAGGCACAAACTGAGTCACGTTTGCCGTGGCCTTCACAGTCTCCCAGCCTAAACACCATCACAAATCTATGAATAGACCTCAAGAGAGCGGTGCATGCGAGAAGACGCCCAGAATCCCAGAACTAGAAGCCTTTTGCGAGGAAACCTGGGCGAAATCCACCAAACAAGAACTAAGACTTTGGCCCAATCCCATTTCACCCCTCGCCCCTACCACTAAGCCCTTAGTCCTCTGTTCTGTGCCTTCACGTCTCGGGGTGGGGAGTCCTGATTCTAGTTGAGACAGAGGGGTGGGGTAAAGTGTTGGGGCTACATGACCCTCCAAACGGAGGTCGTGGGCAGTAGAACAAAAATGGCAAGACTGCTGAGCAAGAGACTAAAGAAAGCCATAAATGTGTGAATTTTCTCTTAAAAAATTCCGATAACTACTGAATTATTAGTCTAATGTTGTTTCTTCATAAGAAGCGTAAAAAATCACTAATATCATGCTGATGTCTTGGTAGGTAATTAGCTAAATTTCCCGTTCCACCTTAAATAGTCCACCAGTTCTGACTCTTGAAGTGCCAGAATGTAACTGCAGCTCCATTTAAGGTGGAACGGAAACTTGAAACGAGAATCTGGAGAATCTCTGACTTCAGCTTCGTATCACTGAAGAATTAGGGGGGGTGATAATAAATAACTGCCCCCCTCTTTGAAGGCGTATGATCCCTAAATGTAACTAAAGCCCAGCAGTGAGGAGCTGAACTTTCCCCTCCTCTGCTGTCCCTGCAGACGGGCAGGGTCGCCTACAGAGCGGCGCTAGTAGCTGTTAATGAAGTGATGCTCTTTTATTAGAGGGGCTCATTTCAGAGGAAGATCTCAACCACTGCCCTGTAGCTCAGGAACAAGGGGCAGCACTCCAAAACAAGGGGTAGGGGTGAGAAGGAGAAATGGGACTGGACCTTATGAAGATTTTCCTTTTTTGCTATTTTTAAACTGTAAAAGAAGGAAATAAAAAGTAATCTTGCTTCTGATATTAAACTTTAACTCCGCTCATCATGTAATCATGAAATTTTCACCAAACGTTTTCATGCTACTGTGTATTCTAAGCTCATGACAAGGCGAAACGGTGCTTTTTCAGGGTGTTGGCCGCCTGCTGAGCAGCGCTTCTCGATCAGCGATGCTGTGAATTTTTTCCAGAACAGAAATCCAGAATCGGGAACCAGAACTTCACCTGTAAGGAAAAGCAAACAGAAAGACGACTCAGTTCTGATTCTGTATTCTTTACTGTCGCTGTCGGAACTGAACCTCGTTTTTCCAAAATGGAAACTTTACAGGAGCAGGAAAAAACACTCTTAAATTTGAAAGGAACAAAATATTCTTCTAAAGAAATTTGGAGCATTTCTATTGGTCTATTCATTATGCAGTTTAATATGTAAAGAGCAGCTGATGGTTACTCTTTTTTCTTTTTTTGCAGTTTGAAAATATGAATTATTCAGCATCTACTCTGAATTATTCAGTAACTATTATGAATTATTCAGCAGCTAATATGAATTATTCAATAATTTATGAATTATTCAGCATCTGCTATGGATTATTCAGTAACTATTATGAATTATTCAGCAGCTAATATGAATTATTCAGCATCTACTATGAATTATTCAATAATTTATGAATTATTCAGCATCTGCTATGGATTATTCAGTAACTATTATGAATTATTCAGCAGCTAATGAATTATTCAGCATCTGCTATGGATTATTCAATAATTTATGAATTATTCAGCATCTGCTATGGATTATTCAGTAACTATTATGAATTATTCAGCAGCTAATATGAATTATTCAGCATCTACTGTGAATTATTCAATAATTTATGAATTATTCAGTATCTACTATGAATTATTCAGTATCTAATGGTAAAAATTAAGTTTTGAAGGGAAAAGAAACACTTCTTACATTTTTCTTCAGACTCTGAAATTGGTCCTGTTCCAGCGGCATAAATCCGTCTCTGGAGCGTTTGCTCAGGATTTTCTTGTGCAGGTGTTTCACCCTTTTGTCTGCGTTTTCAGTGAAGAAGTGCTCTGACGCAAGCAGCTTGAACTGCAGCATCTTAGCGGCCATCAGGCCGAGGATCAGCAGGACGGCGATGACGGAGCAGAGAGGAACCACAGACTGAGAGAGCAGCAGAGTGGGCTCGGGATAACACTCGCGCTCAAACAAGGTCACGGAGAAGGAGAAATCCGTCTGCCTGTTCACTTCAGCCACAGGGATGGATAAGACCTGGTGCTTACTCTGTTAGTGAAGAAGATCCATTAAGAACAGAGCGATTAACTGATCTGCATTCCAGTGTAGGTTGGTGGCTTTAGGTAAAATGGGACAGATAGTGTAGGTCAAAGGCCGTGAATGAGGAGGCCATCATTTAATTCTATTTCATTATAAAAACATCCTCATCGTTTTCATGTTTTCATACATATCGCTGTTGTCAGAACAAAACCTCATATCTCTGTTTTTGTTTCTCGTTTTTTTGTTTTACATAATCTGAAAAATGCCTGTTGCTGTTTACATTGTGTGTACATTTCATGATGAATGGACCGAATCTGCTTGGAAAAATGTCTGGTTCCATTGACTTACATTACAAGTAAAGTATGTTTTTTCCTTCTTCTGTACAGTTATCACTCTGGAGATGCGAGATTTTGTTCCAACAGCAGCGACTTGAGCATCTTAATATGTTCCAGAATTACTGAATCGGCCCTACATCGGTTTCTCTGGCTGAACAGATGTTAAGGTAGATAAAAGAGTAGGTTATACTCTTCTCTTCCCGTTTATTTTCATTTTAATTGAGAACCCTTTGTCTCTGTGTCTGCACACTGCGAAATTAGACCTCTGCCTTTAACCCAGCCGTGCAGTGAAACACCCACATACATGCACACTAGTGAACACACACTAGGGGGCAGTGAACGCACCTGTCAGCCGAGGGGATCAAACCAGTGACATTCCGGTCACAGGGCTGGTTCTCTAACCTCCAGCCCACAACTGTCCCATTTGAATTTTTTCCCTTGTATATGGCCACTTTATTAGAAACACTTACCTTGTAGCTCCTCTCTTGTAACTGCTGTGCTGTGGATAAACCACCACCTAAAAAACAACTGGCCAATAGCCAGTCTGTGGTCAGAAACCACCCAGTGGAGTACAGTGGGCTGATAAACTGTGCAGAAACAGATGGACTACAGTCTGTAACTGCACACCTACATAGTGGAGCTATAAGAGAGGTGTTTCTAATAAAGTGGCCAGTAAGTGGAAGTACAAAGTTAGTGTTTCTAATAAAGTGGCCAGTGAGTGCACTATGATGGAGGTGTTTCTAATAAAGTGGCCAGTGACTGGAAGCACAAGGTTGGTGTTTCTAATAAAGTAGCCAGTACTTAGCCAGAATTGTTTACAGTGGTGGTGATAGGAACCAGACATCCACCTCTAAAAGCCCCCCAGTAAGTTGTTGCATGAAATGGTTGTAAATGCCCTGCCTGACGATTAAGATGTTTTACGGTAGTTTTGAGACCTAAAACTTATTTTAGATTGCATTTCATAGTGGAGGGATACATGCAGGGCTTCAGATTTCCCACCGTTTTCCATCATCAGCATTCCATATAGACTCAGAAGACTCGTGTAGGTTCTCTGGTGGTTCTGGATGGTAAATAAAGTGTCTATATCTGTGTTGTAGTCATGGCGACGCCTGGTTCCCATCACCACCACTGTAAAGACGTGTGAAACTCTACCAATCAACCATTTCACACCAAAACACGACATTTAATACTCACATTCAGTTTCATTATAAGAGGAATATAGAAGCGCTTCAGCTCCTTTAATTTATCGCTGATGATAAGAATAATGCAGTAGAGCAGCCCGTCCAGCCCTAGCAGAAAGAACCAGCCCAGGATGTAGAAGCCAACAGGAACGAAGAACAATGCCAAGGGCAAACACTCCGTCAGACTGAGCTTAGCAGAGGGTATGAAGATGTAACGCCTCTCCTCGTCCTGGGTCAGAGGGAGAACGTGAGGCTTTCCCAGGGCCTTCTGGCGCTGATCATACTCCACGAATCTGCGTGTGATGAACACATTCTTGTATTTTTTCTGGCCTGTGTATTTCTTGAGGAAACGTACTATCAAAGCTATCAGCAGGATGGTTGTCAGCGCTGGTGCGACCTTCTTCCCGACGGACATCACTGCGTTGAACACAGCCTCTACTTCATCTGCTTTGCGCTTCAGCTCCGCCTCGGCCTGCTCCAGTTTCCTCCTCACCTCCTCAGACTCCACCGTGTGCCAGACGTCCAGACTGGCCTCAAACTTAGCTAAGCCATAGTTTGAGAACATCTTTAAATGATCCCTTACCCACTTGATCATCCGTATGTAGTTATCGATGGGGCTGATGTCCAGCAGCTCTTTCTTCTTCCTCAGGTTACACACTATCAGAAACAGAGGCAGTTTTACTTTCACTCAGTTTAGAGTCACAGCATACCACCAATTTGGTCACAGACACATTATAATAATTATATATATAGTGATAAGTTCTCTACGACAATATTTTCAAATTCCACATTATTCACATTAAATATAAATAATAGTAGATAATTAATAAATTCTAACAGATACTGAATCATTCCTGATAGATACTGAATAATTAATAGTAGTTACTGAATAATTCAGTATTTAATGCATAGTTCATAGTAGATATTAAATTATTCATGGTGCATACAGAATAATTAATAGTAGCTAATAAATAATTCATATTAGATAATGAATCATTTATAGTAGGCACTTAATAATTCATAGTGGATACTAAATAAGATTAGATACTGAATAATTTGTACTAGATGCTGAATAATTTACAGAATATACTGAATAATTCATAGTAGGTACTGAATAATTTATATTAGATGCTGTATAATTTGTACTAGTTACTAAAGAATTCAAAGAGTATACTGAATAATTCATAGTAGATGCTGAATAACAGTTCAAGATCATTATTCAGTACCTACTATGAATTATTTATAGAAGATATTAATTAGTTATAGTGGATAATGAGTAATTCATAGTAGTTGCTGAACAATGTATTGAAGATAATAGTTGAATAAATTATAGTAGTGCCTGAGTAATTTGTAGTAATTTGTAGTAATGTGTAAGTTATAAGTAATCTATAGTAGTTATTTAGAATTCACTGAATAGTTTATTACTGTGTAATAAATCTTGTAATAAGCTGCAGACGAACTCAGACGAACCTATGCTCTGAGCGACTCTGTAAAGGTTCCTGTAGGTGTTGCGGCAGCCCAGACACGCCACTAGTCCGCTGCCCATAATCAGCAGGGCGGACCGGCACTGCTTCATGGTGCAGGAGATCAGGATCAGGAGCATGAAGCAGCGGAGGCGTTTGGAGAAGAACAGCCCGGCGGACAGGAGGAAGGAGAAGCTGGCAGCGGTCAGTTTCGTCACCATCAGATCAACATTCCCAGCATACAGACTGAGGAAGAGGAGGGAACTGAGGGCCAGGCTGATGAAGAGGCAGGTGAAGGCGTGGAGGAGGGTGAGTCTCCACCCGTCCCTCTGTCCAGAGGTGTACAGCATGACCACCGTGGTCCAGGAGCGGACCAGCCTCTGTTTGAAACGGTTACTCATCCTGGATCAGAATCTCTGCAACATAGTTTTATTTTAGTTTTAGTTCAAAGCATATTTTTCAAGGTAAATACTGCAAAGACAACGTATCCAATTTTTAAAACTGAGAAATTTAATTGTTTCTTGAAAAATAAATGCCCATTTTGAATTTGATGCCAGCAGCACGTTCCCAAAAAGTTGGGACGGGGGCCTGTTTATGACACCGCTGCATCACCTCTTTCTTCAACAGCACTCTGTGTTTGTGAACTGAGGAGACGCTGCTGTAGTTTTCTCTTTCTTTCTAATGCACCCCATAAGATCATGAATACTGGCTTTAGAACTGAGCACTGATAACAAGCTGAGTGGTCTTTAGCCCGGAGGACAGTGTCCATGATTTCCAAAAAGAATTTCAGATGTTGATTCGTCGGACCACAGAACACTTTTTCACTTCACCTCAGTCCATTTTAAATGAGCTCAGGCCCAGAGAAGGTGGCAGCGTTTCTGGATCCTGTTTATATTTACATTTACAGATTTTAGCAGACACTCTTATCCAGAACGACTTCGTCTATATAGAGAAAGTATCTCTGCTAGTTACCAGTAGGTTAGAGAGAAAGACGGTCCTGAGCTCAGATACTGATAGAAACACAGTCACTGTAGATACAGAGAGAGAAGGAGCAGAGCTGAACACAGAGCAGTGCACTACAACACACTACAACACACTACCTATAATACACTACACTACACTACACTATAATACACTATTATACACTACAATACACTACACTTCACTATAATACACTACAACACACTACAACACACTACACTATAATACACTACACTACAATACAATACACTACACTACAATACACTACAATACAATACACTACAATACACTACACTACAACACACTACACTACAATACACTACACTACAATACACTACACTACACTACAATACACTACACTACACTACAATACACTACACTACACTACAACACACTACACTACAACACACTACACTACACTACAACACACTACACTACAATACACTACACTACAATACACTACACTACAACACACTACACTACAGTACACTATAATACACTATTATACACTACACTACAATACACTACACTTCACTATAATACACTACAACACACTACAATACACTACACTATAATACACTACACTACAATACAATACACTACACTACAATACACTACAATACAATACACTACAATACACTACACTACAACACACTACACTACAATACACTACACTACAATACACTACACTACACTACAATACACTACACTACACTACAACACACTACACTACAACACACTACACTACACTACAACACACTACACTACAATACACTACACTACAATACACTACACTACAACACACTACACTACCTATAATACACTACACTACACTACACTATAATACACTATTATACACTACACTACAATACACTACACTTCACTATAATACACTACAACACACTACAATACACTACACTATAATACACTACACTACAATACACTACACTACAATACAATACACTACACTACAATACACTACAATACAATACACTACAATACACTACACTACAACACACTACACTACAATACACTACACTACAATACACTACACTACACTACAACACACTACACTACAATACACTACACTACACTACACTACACTACACTACACTACACTACACTACAACACACTACACTACAACACACTACACTACAATACACTACACTACACTACAACACACTACACTACAATACACTACACTACAACACACTACACTACACTACACTACAATACACTACACATATATGAGTGCAGCACACTATATTGCAATCTGTTTCTGGCTTTGTAGGCCAGCATTAGGGTTTAAATCTGATGCAGCTTCAGGAAGCCAGTGAAGGGAGCGCAGCAGTGGGGTGACGTGGCTGAACTGGGGCAGATTGAAGACGAGCCGTGCTGCTGCATTCTGGATGAGCTGCAGAGGCTTGATGGTCTGCATGGGAAGACCAGCCAAGAGCGAGTTGCAGTAGTCGAGCCTTGAGATGACCAGAGACTGTACGAGCACCTGGGCGGCCTCTCGGGTGAGGAAGGGTCGGATCCTCCGGATGTTGTTGCTGTTTTATGTTGAGGAACGTTCTTCTTGAGTTGCTGCTCTATTTGATGGTCCAGTCTTTCACAGAGTGGTGACCCCTCCTCCTCTTTACTTCTGAAAGACTCCGCCTCTCTGAGATGCTCTTTATACCCAGTCATGTTACTGACCTGTTGCCAATCAACCACCAGGTGATTTTTTTACACAGCTTTGTCAGCCATTTGTTCCCCCGTCCCAACTTTTTTGGAACATGTTGTTGGCATCAAATTTTCAAAAAGCAACACAATTTCTCACATTTGATTTGTTGTCTTTGTACAAATTTAAATGAAATATTAGGGTTTAAATGGTTTACACATCATTGCATTTTGTTTTTATTAGCATTTTGCAGAGTCAACTTTTTTTGGAAATGAGGTTGTATAATTATCAATATAATATTGATATTAATATAATTATTACAATCTATATTTAAATTTACACACATTTCCCTGGATGTACAAAATTATACACCAGCCAAAAAGAAAAAAGACCATTGTTAATATCAGTTTAAATTTCTCAGTTTCCTCTTCATATAGTCATGTGCAAAAGTTTGGGCACCCCTTCTTTGTGGAAACAAAAAGCCATATTTGTGGAGGGTTTTTTCAATGACAAAAAAAATGATCAACTGACCTCAGAGAATTTCAGCATAACCCATCAGCAACTGCGTTGGATTAGGACTGGCTCCCTCTGGAGAGACAATAAGAGACGGCACATCTAATTCTAGGGGCTTTCACTAAAACAACCCCCCCCCCCCCAGTTTGCAGCTGCTGTCTTGATGCCTCGCTGCCTATGCTGTCTCGCAAGCCAGTGCGCACATGGCAGGAGATAAGATCACTCAGTGCCCCTCGTGCAGCCTTCAGCTGGTCTCTGTGTTATAAAGCGAGAGCAGAGAGGGCAGGAAGTTTGGTTTGTGTGGCAATGCAAAGGAAACACCGTCTTTATTTATTTGAGCAGACACACTTATCAGTTCTTTATCAGTTTAATAAGCAGCAGTTAATAAGTACACAGCTAATGTCAACTAAGGACAAACTAAACTATCAGTTAACAGTGCACTCAGGTACTAGGTATTGCTATATCAGTAACTATTGCTTTATAACCAGCTAATCAATAAATACAGTACCTCACAAAAGTGAGTGCACCCCTTAAATTTCTGTAAATATTTTATTTTTCTCTATCTTTATCTTTTGATGGGACGACACTGTAGAAATGAAACTTGGGTATAAGTTAAAGTGGTCAGTGTGCAGCTTGTACAGCACTGCAGATTCACTGTCCTCTGAAAAGAACAACACACAGACATTAATGTCTAAATAGCTGGCAGCACAAGTGAGTCCACCTCACAGTGGACGTGTCCAGATTGTGCCCAGTCGTGTCGTCGTCCCTCCCTGGTGTCGTGTGACTCGTTAGAGTTACAAGGTTCCAGGTGTGAATGGGGAGCAGGGTCGTTAAATTTGGTGTTTTGGGTACAATTTGCTCAGACTGACCACTGGATATTCAACACGGCACCTCATGGTAAAGAATCTCTGAGGATGTGAGAAATAGAGCTGCTGCTGTCCACAAAGATGCCTAGGCTATAAGAAGACTGCTAACACCCTGAAACTGAGCTGTAGCGCAGTGGCCGGGGTCATACAGCGGTTTTCCAGGACAGCATCCACTCCAAAAGGGGCTCGCCAGGGTCAACCAAAGAGGGAGAGCCCACTTGTTCAGCATCATATCCAGAGGTTGGTAAATAGACGCGAGTGCTGCCAGCATTGCTACAGAGGTTGAAGAAGTGGGAGGTCAGTTTGTCAGTGCTCAGATCATACGCCGCACAATGCATCAACTCGGTCTGCATGGCCGTCGTCTCAGAAGGAAGCCTGACGCTGAAGCTGACGCACAAAGCCCAGAAACCGGTTTGCTGAAGACAAGCAGTCCAAGAACATGGATTACTGGAACCATGTCCTGTGGTCTGATGAGATCAGGATAAACTTGTTTGGCTCAGATGGTGTCCAGCATGTGTGTGGTGACCTGGTTAGGAGCACCAAGACAACGGTCTCTTGCCTACAGTAGAGCACGGTGGTGGTAGCCACTGGGGTTCATTGAAGGAAACATGAATTCCAACCTGTACTGTGACGTTCTGAAGCAGAGCGTGATCCCCTCCCTTTGGAAGCTGCGCCGCATGGCAGTTTTCCAACTCGATAATGACCCCAAGCACACCTCCAAGATGACCACTGCCTTGCTGAAGGTAAAGGTGATGGACTGGCCAAGTATGTCTCCAGACTTAAAGCCAGTTGTGCACCTGTGGGGCCTCCTCAAGCAAAGGAGGAGCTCAAGGTGTCCAACGTCCACCAGCTCCGTGACGTCATCATGGAGGAGTGTAAGAGGATTCCAGTAGCAGCCTGTGCAGCTCTGGGGAATTCCATGCCCAAGAGGGTTCAGGCAGTGCTAGATAATAATGGTGGTCACACAAAATATCGACACTTTGAGCCCAATCTGGACACGTCCACTGTGAGGTGGACTCACTTGTGCTGCCAGCTGTTTAGACATTAATGTCTGTGTGTTGTTCTTTTCAGAGGACAGTGAATCTGCACTGCTGTACAAGCTGCACACTGACCACTTTAACTTATACCCAAGTTTCATTTCTATATATCTTCATTTCATTTCTTAGCACTTTAATTATTTTGCGACTATCTTTGCAAATGCCCGATGTCTTAGGGTGCCATAAGCTTTATTATTCAATATTATTTAAAACTTTTATTTGTTTTTCATTCTTAAGCGCTGGAATTGACTTTGTGTATGAAATATGTGTAAATAGACTTGCCTTGCCTTAGAACAGCTGGCCCTAGTCCACCTGAAGGCCATTACAAATGCTGGACCCCCCCCAGTTCACATACAGAGCTAACAGGTCTGCACTTCATGCTACAGCATCTCAACAGTCCTGTTACCTACACTAGAGATCTGTTTGTGGACCAAACTTTTGCATAAGACTTTATAAGTTGGAATTTATATTGACCATAAAAAAATCCCAAAGCAAAACAATTCCTGATTCTGAACTGAAGCCAGAGCCACTGTTAACTGTTATCCTCAGTGATCAGCTCATTTTAATTAACATTACAGATAAACAGCCCCACAATGTAGATTCCATCAGATAGTGACTGATTTCAGCCCATTAGTAAGTTTTGACTGAGACACAGAAACACCAGCACTTACCTGTGCGTCCTCTAAGGGTCCTTTGACTGTGAGTGCTGAAGACTCTCGCTCAGGCTCAGTTCAGGCTGAATCAACACACTTCTGCTTTTTCTATTAAAGTCCAGCGCCTGGTCTATTACTGACACATGAAGTGTTATCAGAATACTGCGTGTACAGCGATAAAACAGAGCTGCTGTGTCTCAGATGCCGACAGGGCCTGTTTACACCTTCAGTGCATCGCTGAAAAAAGTGAACAAAAATGAAAAGGAAATAAAAAAGTAAACAAATCAATTAGTGAATAAAAGCAAAGTGGAAATGATGTAAGTCGTAATGTGCACTTCATGTGTCCAAGAAAGCCTTTTCAGACCTGTATCATTTAAATCAGCTCCCTGTAGCTCCACCTGTCTGACACAGAGCTGGACAGACAGGAGTCTGGTCAGTTTTGGGTGGTATTCCACTCCCAACCTGCATCTGATACACTGTCAGAGTCACTGCTGTACTGAGAATGAACCGCTACCCAAAAAACATCTGGACTACAGCAGCCCTGTGGTCAGAAACTGACAGGTGATGAATGAGGTAGAGGGGCTGATATACTGTGTAGAAACAAATGAGCTAAAGTCTGTAAGTGTACGCCCACATGGTGGAGCTATAAGTGATGAAGTGGCCAGTGAGTGGAAACACAAGATAGGTGTTTCTAATAAAGTGGCCAGTTAGTGGAAGCACAAGGTGGGTGTTTCTAATAAAGTGGCCAGTTAGTAGAACCACAAGGTGGGTGTTTCTAATAAAGTGGCCAGTTAGTGGAAGCAGAAGGTGGGTGTTTCTAATAAAGTGGCCAGTTAGTGGAAGCACAAGGTGGGTGTTTCTAATAAAGTGGCCAGTTAGTGGAAGCACAAGGTGGGTGTTTCTAATAAAGTGGCCAGTTAGTAGAACCACAAGGTGGGTGTTTCTAATAAAGTGGCCAGTTAGTGGAAGCACAAGGTGGGTGTTTCTAATAAAGTGGCCAGTTAGTGGAAGCAGAAGGTGGGTGTTTCTAATAAAGTGGCCAGTTAGTGGAAGCAGAAGGTGGGTGTTTCTAATAAAGTGGCCAGTTAGTGGAAGCAGAAGGTGGGTGTTTCTAATAAAGTGGCCAGTTAGTGGAAGCAGAAGGTGGGTGTTTCTAATAAAGTGGCCAGTTAGTGGAAGCAGAAGGTGGGTGTTTCTAATAAAGTGGCCAGTTAGTGGAAGCAGAAGGTGGGTGTTTCTAATAAAGTGGCCAGTTAGTAGAACCACAAGGTGGGTGTTTCTAATAAAGTGGCCAGTTAGTGGAAGCACAAGGTGGGTGTTTCTAATAAAGTGGCCAGTTAGTGGAAGCAGAAGGTGGGTGTTTCTAATAAAGTGGCCAGTTAGTGGAAGCAGAAGGTGGGTGTTTCTAATAAAGTGGCCAGTTAGTGGAAGCACAAGGTGGGTGTTTCTAATAAAGTGGCCAGTTAGTAGAACCACAAGGTGGGTGTTTCTAATAAAGTGGCCAGTTACTGGAAGCACAAGGTGGGTGTTTCTAATAAAGTGGCCAGTTAGTGGAAGCAGAAGGTGGGTGTTTCTAATAAAGTGGCCAGTTAGTGGAAGCAGAAGGTGGGTGTTTCTAATAAAGTGGCCAGTTAGTGGAAGCACAAGGTGGGTGTTTCTAATAAAGTGGCCAGTTAGTGGAACCACAAGGTGGGTGTTTCTAATAAAGTGGCCAGTTAGTGGAAGCACAAGGTGGGTGTTTCTAATAAAGTGGCCAGTTAGTGGAAGCAGAAGGTGGGTGTTTCTAATAAAGTGGCCAGTTAGTGGAAGCAGAAGGTGGGTGTTTCTAATAAAGTGGCCAGTTAGTGGAAGCAGAAGGTGGGTGTTTCTAATAAAGTGGCCAGTTAGTGGAAGCAGAAGGTGGGTGTTTCTAATAAAGTGGCCAGTTAGTGGAAGCAGAAGGTGGGTGTTTCTAATAAAGTGGCCAGTTAGTAGAAGCAGAAGGTGGGTGTTTCTAATAAAGTGGCCAGTTAGTGGAAGCAGAAGGTGGGTGTTTCTAATAAAGTGGCCAGGTAGTGGAAGCACAAGGTGGGTGTTTCTAATAAAGTGGCCAGTTAGTGGAAGCACAAGGTGGGTGTTTCTAATAAAGTGGCCAGTTAGTGGGAGCACAAGGTGGGTGTTTCTAATAAAGTGGCCAGTTAGTGGAAGCAGAAGGTGGGTGTTTCTAATAAAGTGGCCAGTGAGTAGAAGCACAAGGTGTGTGTTTCTAATAAAGTGGCCAGTTAGTGGAAGCACAAGGTGGGTGTTTCTAATAAAGTGGCCAGTTAGTGGAAGCAGAAGGTGGGTTTTTCTAATAAAGTGGCCAGTGAGTGGAAGCACAAGGTGGGTGTTTCTAATAAAGTGGCCAGTGAGTGGAAGCACAAGGTGGGTGTTTCTAATAAAGTGGCCAGTTAGTAGAAGCACAAGGTGGGTGTTTCTAATAAAGTGGCCAGTTAGTGGAAGCACAAGGTGGGTGTTTCTAATAAAGTGGCCAGTGAGTGGAAGCACAAGGTGGGTGTTTCTAATAAAGTGGCCAGTTAGTAGTAGTTTTTGCACAAGGCAAGAAAGACACTGCAGATAGTAAATGAACTTTATTTTCTCAAAACAAGAAAACAATTAAAAATTCATATTGTGGCAATTCTCTCCGTTTCCACAGACCAGCGTGTTCCACTCGTTCCAGTGTGTGTTGTGTTAAAACTCACAACGAGCTCAAGTCGGGTCTCCAGAGTCCATCCAACACCATCCAGCAGGACCTGTTTTTTTTTTTTTTTCTTTTATCTTTCTTTATAACAATATCAAAATAAAATATACTTGCAACCTTACATATTTGTTTTCCTAGTCGACCTCCGTTAAATATAAAATTATCTTTTATTGTTTCCCCATGTTTGTTTGTTTTTTTATTTTTGATCTGAAAGGAAACAGGAGGTGGAATGTTTTGCTGAATTTCTGAACCGTTGGCCATGAAGCCCTGCGCTGACCGGGCTTCGGTAAGGATGAGGGTCCACATGCACTGTACACGAAAAACCGCACGAAACCACACCCCTCTGTCCATTCAGAGACATGCTGAAGTTCGGGGAGGGTGTGGCTCGAACCATGTCGCAGACTTCCATTCAACATGCCTGGTTTGGATGAACGAGTGGAGAAATGGGCCTGAAAACAAAGCCGTAAAATAAGCTACAGCTCCGCAGCGCCCCCGGTGGACGCAATCAGCATGGCAGCCTCTCTCCACCACCAGAGAGAGAGAGATGTACAATTTGCACATAATGACGGATGTAAGGCGTACTTGCGCCTTCGGATGGAAACAGACAGTTTATGTCCGTTTATCTGAGACCCCTTACTCGTCTCTTTTGTTATTTTTTCCTCTTTTTTTTTTTTTTTTCAGAACACAAGACAGGCAGGTTCCCCAGGCCACACTGCAACTGATGTCTGTAAAAATACAGAAGCATGATCTAATGACGACAATCACATCTTTATGTTTGTTGCATTCACTCTCCTTGAAAACCATGCACTAGAGAATTTTATATTAAAATAATATAAACGGTCGAAAATGGCTGATCTGTTCGTTTTTTTTCTCCCTTTTTTTTTTTGCAAGTTGCAGCCTTGGTGAAAATACTCTCTTTTTTCAGTACAACTAACTCTGCATCCATGCAAAAAACCCCCAAAAAAACAAACAAAAAAACGAAACCAAATTCTTTCAGGAATTTCATACAGTACATCACCGAAAAGAACGTCATACCGGAGCACGAGAAAAGTCCTATTACGTTTTCAGATTTTCTCTTTTTTTCTGTATTAAAACGGGAAACTGTGGCGATATTCGTCCGTCGGTGGACGCGGAACATCATTTCGTCTGATGTGGCTCGACTTGAAATAAGTACAGTACTTCTGATCTTTTCTTCCAGGTGCTCCTCCGACTGCCAGCCAACCTCAGCCAGCTGCTGGTGGTCATTCCGCATGGCTTTTTTTTGTGTGTTTGTCCTCGTTTTCAGAGCTTGGCTTGCAGGCACGGCTCAAACTGACCAAAGATAAAAGCTCGGACATCCCTCTGAATACAAACGGCCTCCCTCGCTTGTTTTCTTTTTAACCCCCCCCCCCAAAAAAAAAACAAAACAGGGCTTCTGTAGAACTCATTCTGTAAACCATCAGGTCTGTGTAGCTCCCCTCCTCGACATCCATGTGGTCATCCACTTCTGAGCTCCACCGAAGCCCTCTGGCCGAACGTCCTGCTGCTTTGCGCGCGGACGTCGGGCTCCAGCGTCTCCCCCATGTGACGGATACAGTGTTTCCCCTTTTCTCGTCTCTTTTCTCTTTTGGCAGAAGGAACGCAGGCCGTTTTCTCAGCCTCCCGTCCCACGGGGCTCAGAGGACGCAACATGAAGCATGCAGTGGACGCAGGGCGCGGAGCGTCCAGCCCTGATTCCTCCCCTCTGTCTCAGTTTTCCCGCTGCTGACCGCTAGTCTGGCCTTGCCGCTGCTACGAGCGAACGTTGGAGCTCTCCATGGCGCCCTCTGGGGGCTTACTGCTCAAAGGGGCCAGAGTGGGGTCCACCAGCGAGGTGGGAGGAAAGAGCTTATACCAGCCGATCACCATGTTGGTGAGCTCTAAATCGTCTAGAAGGATCTGGGCGGCACCCATGAAGGACTTGTGGTCCATGCGTCCGTAGTCGCCCCACACGATGATCTGGAAAACAGAGACGTAGGTTGTTTACCCAGGCAGGGGATTGAACCCCAGTCTACAGTGTAGAAGGCAGAGGTGTTAACCACTACACTAACCAACCACATAAATTTAGGAATATATTGGAGAACAAGACCCATAGTTCTTTAAAAAAATCATATCTTGTCAAGTAAAATTGTCTTAAATATAGTCAACAAATCTAATATTTCTCCCATTGAGATTATTGTAAGATTAATTTAAGATTTTTTACCTTATTCCTAGACATTTTTAACTCATTTTATGTGCTTTTCTGAAGTATAATTATCTCTCTATATTGCCAGATCATTTTGCTTGTTTTAGAAATGACCTTGAAACCGGCAAAATGATCTGCCAGTATAGTTTTACTTGATAAAAATACCTAAAACAAGCAAATATAATCTTATAAGAGCAGAACCATCTCAAAATGGGAAATATTAGAGATGTCGACTAGACTTACGATCATTTCACTTGACAAGGTTCCATTTTTTGCAGTGAAATGCAATAAAAACACGACGCGCGTAAAATGAAGAACATAAACCCTGAAATAATTTGGTCATTGGTCATTTAAAACACGATTTAAGAACTGAATTAGACTGAATTCATTTATTATAAACTGAACTGCAGCTTTTATAGATGCCACTCTGTCATATACAGCGGTCAGGCGTAAAGGAGGTGGTCAGAACGTTATGCGTGATCTGATGGATTGAGCGCTTTGAACGTGCTTACGATAACTGGGACTGTATCAGATGAGTGGGTTTCAAACTCAAGTTTGCTTTGTGTTACAGGCCAAACGCCTGATGGACTGTCATGACTGACAAAAGCAGAAAAAATCCACCAATGTCCATGAATGTGATGAAATCAGGCCAATTTTGCCTGCTTTGTTGGCTGTTAGAAAGACTTATGATGGAATTCGGATGCAGAGACCGACACCTGAATTGCTGTTTGTTTGTCAGCATGTGTGTATCAGTATCAACAGCTACTGTGGATTCGGGAGAAATGAAGTGCTATTCCAAACAACAATATAAGTAGGTGATGCATGATAATGATGTATTAATAATGAGTGGATGACCCCTCCCTTTTTTTTCCTTATTCATTGACGCTGCTCTTTTACTGAGAAAGCATCACTTTATATTTGACCCTCTGAGCTTTGAGGTCATTTTCTCGAATTTGTTCATATCTTCTTAAACTCTCCTTTAAAGGCTCTTCAATAAACACGATCCTCATATGTTTCATATCAAAACGCTCTGTTATCTTCATCACTGCTTTCCAAACCCTACTTCCGCAGCTTCCGCAGCTGTAAACTCTCTGACGCCGTTTCACACGAGTCTCCGGTGTGGACTGAATGAAGACTGAAGGGTTTCCGGCGTGACGGTCAGTCCTTAATGACTTCCTGACTGTCCAGTGGTCAGTTTCTGGAATCCGCCGGTTCAACATGGTGAGAGGCAGATGACGTTTATCTCAGCCCCTCTTCACAGGCTCATAACTCCGGATGTGAGTCACGTATGATCTCGTGATAAGACGGAATGGAAAGGGCGACTCTACAGGAAAGCGATTCGCGCTTGTGGGCGAGTTCGTGGACCCCAGAGGGTTAACGTACCACTCCCGTCTGCCTATAGCGTGTGCATGTTCGCATTACCTGTAAGACTTTTCCCTCTGGGTTCTCTTCAAACTGCAGCTGCTGCTGGTACAGAGGATCCAGCGTTTTCCTCGCCAGCCGCGTCTTCTTTTTGTTGATACATTTCCCGTTATCCAGTAAGTAGACTTTAACATAGGGTGCTGTAAAAAATGTACAAATTCAGACGTGCTACTCTACATGTGCGTCACTGAATCAGCATCTCAGAAACACACTTGATAGACATTTTACAGACATATGAATGCACCAAGTTAGAGAGTCACCTGGAGTCTGCTTGTTTCCTGGTTTGCCCACCAGACCTCTGGCCCGAATCACCTCCACGTCCAGGCGCTCCTTTCTGTGCACCATCCCGATCTGGATGTCACCTGTGAGGCAGAAAACACAGTGAGAGCCTGTAAGAGCTCCTGGTAGGGACCGATAAAATAATCAGGGTTCCAATAGGCTGCCGCTGTGGACCAAACTAGAAGGGAAGGCCAACAGTGAAAAAGAAACATAGAGTTTTACCCATTGGAGGCGTGGCCAGCGTCTGTCTCCCGGCAAGCTGGGCGGGGCCTAAGCCATCCAAGAACTCTGTGAACTGGCTGTCTGTGGAGATCTTTACACCGGGAAAGATGAGACTGCGGAGCAAGCAGAGGGAAAATACGCTTCAGTCCTACTGGAACTGAATTCCTTGTACATGGATTTTAGTCCCGGCGACTTTAGTCCTGATCCAATGAGTATTTTACAGGCTGCGCACTCCTGCTTGCTAAAAAACCATAGAAATAACCCCACTTTAACATCCTGCCCTGTCTTTCTCTGTTTCTCTCTGTCTGCCTTTGTTTAGTTCCATATGCTTTTGTTTATATATGTCACATGCTTTTGTTGTTTTGATCTGTGTCTTCTGCCACCTGGTCGTCTGTCCCACCTGTGTGTAGTCTGTAACTCCGCCCTCTCATTAGTTTCGGGTGTTCCTTGTTTCCCCTCAGCGTATTCATACCCTGTGTTTGCTCAGTCCCTTTATCTCGCATTGTCTATGTGACCCTGTTGCTGTTACCCGTTTTCACTGGTCTTGTTTTTATGGTTTTGGTTCTAGTTTAGTTCTGTTCTCCTCTGTTTCGTTTCATCACGGTCATGTCTGCTCTATGTGCCTCTCCTGATCAGTTTCTATTAGAAAAGGACCTAAATAAAAGCAACTTGCACTTACATCCAGCCTCATCACATTCAACATTATTACACCAACAATATATGAATCACCTGCTATAAAGCAAATTGTGGGTTTACTAATCCTGCGCTATATAAAAACATAGAAATAACCCCAAGTCATATTTATCATGCGCTACAAAGCAAAGCAGAGAAATTACCCCTGGATATATAAATCCCATGATTTAAAACAAACTGTCAAAGTAACCTAATGTTACATTAATCTCCTGCTATAAAACAAACCATAGAATTGAGCCCAGGTTTATTAAACCTGTGCTATAAAACAAATTAGAAATAATCCTAGATTTAAATTTTTTAAATGCTGTGTTATAACACAGACTGTATAAATACCCCAAGGTTATATTAATCTCATGCTACAAAAACAGACAGTAGAAAAACCACAGATTATCCTGCACTGTACAAATCAACTCAGGTTTTATTAATCTTGTTCTGTAATATGAAATGTAGAAATAAGCCCAGGTTATACGAATCTTGTGAGAGTTACTATGTCAGTAAATATTCCAGTATGGAGGCACCTGGAGAAACTCTGTAGCCCAAATCAAGCTGATATATACTGTCTTACCCGTGCACTACCAAGAGCACACACACACACACACACACACACACACACACACACACACACACACACACACATTATCTAAGCTTCTTCTTCTTAGCTACAGGACATCCAGAGCTCTGCGGCTGGAGCGCTCACCCATACTAAGCGTTCAGCTCCATCACCCCCGTTCTCTCTCAGCTACAACGTTTCAAATTTTACGGCTCACTTTCAAAGCCCTGCATAACCTGCTCCCCCCTGCCTCAGAGAACTGCTGACCTCTTACATTCCCTCTCACTCTCAGGTCTTAACTTACTTAGTAATAACTTACTTGCTGTCCCAACACCAGACTTTCCACAGACTTTCCATTCTTCCAGAGAATCAATCCCTCAATCCCTCAGGGACTGCTCTCCTGTTTCCTCTTTTAAATCTGACTTAAAGACTTTTCTCTTTAATACATGCTTTTCTTCCTCCTCCACTGCGTAGTTTTAAAAACTTTTTTTTTTTTTTAATTAATTAATCTTTTAAACGTATTTTTTCCCCCATTCTATGTGAAGTGACCTTGGTTTTGTGAAAGGCGCTATATAAATGTAACTTATTATTATTATTATTCTTATCTTTATGGGCTGCTGGAGCACATCTCAGAGGTCATAGGGTGGAAGGCAGGAAACACCCTGGACAGATTGCCAGTCCATCACAGGACAGACACACCGAGGGGCAATGTAGCATGTCTAATTGGCCTGACCGTATGTCTTTGGACGGTGGGAGGGAACCGGAGAGAACATGTAAACTCCACACAGAAAGGACTCTGGTCACCCGGCCGGGGAATCGAAACCAGGCCCTTACTGTGAGGCGACTGAGCCGCCCACTACCAGGAATAGGTCTTTTTCAAGTTTAGAACATGTGCAATGACATAAAATGTTGGTTTTATATGGGGGGCAGTCGTGGGCTGGAGGTTAGGGATCTGGCTCTGTAACCGGATGGTTGCTGGTTCGATCCCCAGGGCTGACAGTCCATGACTGAGGTGTCCTTGAGCAAGGCACCTAACCCCCAACTGCTCCCCGGGCGCCGTGGATAGAGCTGCCCACCGCTCCGGGCAAGTGTGCTCACTGCCCGCTAGTGTGTGTATGTGGTGTTTCACTTCAGGGATGGGTTAAATGCGGAGGTGGAATTTCCCGGGTTGTGGGATCAAAAAATTCACTTACTTACAATATTAAAAATGGGTAAATCCTCTAACTAATTACAATGCTAAAGACAGGGCTGCATTCACTTAAGACAAAAGTTTTCTACTTGTGGCTGAACGTAGTGCCATGCATTAATCAAGTAGACACTCCCATCTCTGTAACATACACTGAGGTTTCTTATCTTACACGCATCCGTCACGAACATTACACGATACAGTTGTCCAGCGGCTGTCTGTACATGTCTGTACCCCACCTCCCCACTGAAAATGAATGTGATACTTTTTTTTTTAAGTGATATTTTTTTAATCCCACAAACGGGGAAATTTCACCTCCGCATTTAACCCGTCCATGAAGTGAAACACCACATACACACTAGTGAACACACACACTAGGGGGCAGTGAGCACACTTGCCCGGAGCGGTGGGCAGCCCTATCCACAGCACCCGGGGAGCAGTTGGGGGTTAGGCGTCTTGCTCAAGGACACCTCAGTCATGTGCTGCCGGCACTGGGGATCATACCGGCAACCTTCCGGTCACAGGTCAGTTCCCTGACCTCCAGCCCACGACTGCCTGAACAGCATGTTTTGAAAATGAAGTGCACAAAGACGGGGCGAACTTTTACAAAAGCTTTGAAACAAATTGGCTTGTTTGTGCAACTACAGGTTAAAAACACTGTTCAGGGCAAAGCTGCAAGTGTGTCTGCTGATCTACTACAAGTTAATGAATACACTGTAAACAAAATATCGTCTGATATCAATAATAATATTGTAATGAAAACGTGAGGTCATTTAAAAGCAGTTTTAAAAGCAGAGAGCCCAGACGGAGTGAAAGAAGTTAATGCTTACTTTCCAGGCTTGGGCTTCTCTCCCTCGTCGGCCGTCTCCCTGCTGGGCTGTCGAGTCATCCTGCTCTTCATCTCGATGGCCAAGCCCGTCTCCACGCTCCTCTGGATGGCCAGACGCACCGGCTTCTTCTTCTTTCCTTCCTCTGCACAGACAGACAGAGAGAAGACAGAGCATGTTAGAGAGTATGTGAGGAGCAAAACAGTACAAAGAGGCATGGAGGTTCAGACACACACAGACATGGTAAGACTACCACAGACATTCACTGAAGCTCTCAGTTATGTCATGATTACATTTTTTAAATACTGCATTTGTACACTGGATGTCATTGTGCAGTTTCATTGTCATGCTCAGGATTCAAAAGTTTATTCTTATATGCACAGAGAAATAATGGAATTCTGACTCTGCACCTCTCGCATTCAACAAACATTACAAAAATACTATGTACCAAGTCAAAGAAAGAAATATATATATATACATATTGCTGCTGTCAGAAGAAAACCTTATATCATTTTTCAGTTTTTGACATAATTTCAAAGGACCTGTTTCCCTTTACATTGTGTGTAAATTTCATGATGAATGGAGTAAAAGAAACGGCCCAAAATGACTTGGAAAGGAAAGACGTCTGGTTCCATTGACTTGCATTAAAACTACAGTATGTTTTTTTTTCTCCTGTAAAGTTCTAATTTTGGAGATACAAGGTTTTCTTCTGACAACAGCGAGATATATATACATATATATATATATAACGTGATGAATGGACCAAAAGAAACGGCCCAAAATCACTTGGAAAGGAAAGACGTCTGGTTCCATTGACTTGCATTAAAACTACAGTATGTTTTTTCCTTCTCCTGTAAAGCCATCATTCTGGAGATATGAGGTTTTGTTCCAACAACAGCGACATGCTGTATGTACCACCCAGTCTGTATGCATTTGTATGCATCTGACAGGCAGTCGAGTTGTGTTTTTGCTTAATGTTCAGCTTTATTTGAATAAAGTTTCAAATAAATTTTTGTTATGAAGCCTCATTTCACCTCAGCAACTACCCCAAAAAAGCACCTTCGATATGTACAATTAAAATATAGTACAGAGTATAAATATAGTACAGTACATGGTACAACATGTGTTCCGTTTGTATTTTTGTTGCGATGCACCGAAATCAAAATTCTTACCTGAAACTGAAACAGTAAACAAAGCAATATCATGTCTGATTTTCTTTACTATTATAATAGTAAGCGTTGGAATTTTACACTTTCTAGCAGACCTGTTTCATGTTTTCTGCACTTACACAAAAAATCATGCACGGATGCATGTTTGATCACATGATGTACTGAAGAGTGAATGATTTTCAGATTTTTAATGGTTCCATCCAGTGACAGCTGGGATAGGCTCCAGCTCCCCCCACGACCAGCGTCTTAGAAAAAGTGTTTGATTTTGAATGGTGAAGGGCTTTTGGCAGTAACTCTGTTCAGCCAACAGAGGGCAGTATGCGCCCTACGCACAGCCATCTCCTCTCGTTTGCGTAAGTGGGAGAGCCTCTTCACTCTGGTGCAGGGTTAACTGTCTCCCTCCACACACCTGTCTCTCTCACACACACCACTCACCACTCCAGCATGCAGGACACACCTGAACCATGCCAGTCAAACTACAGCACTGTATGACCGCTCTGTGACCGCCAGAGAAGGACAGCTACCCAGCCAAGTCTATAAAAGGTAGCAGGGCATGATTGTAGATATAGCTTGAAGTAAGAATGAACTGATTCCACAGGTGCTGTAGTCATACACTGTACACTACTCCGCTGTCGCCACAAGAGGGCGCACCTCCGAGTTTTTCAACTGACCACTGAGGAGCAAAAATCAGCCTTCAATCTCAAAAGGAATCACGACTTGACATTTATTGTGATATGTATCAATATCAATATCAACTGATATGAAACTTTTTATGACGATAGGATTTTGGCCAGATTGCCCAGCCCTAGGATATGGTTTCATTCAGATGACGCAGCCAGGCAAAACAGTAAAATCACAGTTCACTCGCTGCAGCTTTTGCCAAGAGCCTCATCAGGATTCATCTATATGGTCCATCTTTAAAGGAATATTTCAGAGAAAAATCATATTCTCCACTAACCCCAGGTGTATTCAATCAACCAAGACGTGTCTGGGTTCCGAATTTTGCTTCTTTAGTGTAGAACTAGAGCTAAAGCTAACCCTAGAACTCAACAGTCACCCAAATAGCCCAAATTGGTTTTGTAGAGATAAACCACCAGAACTTCTCACAGCACATCCAGCTCTTCATTAATGTGGCACAGATGTGCTGATCATGTGTTTTATGACTTACTGTGAACTATAAACGTCCTATGTGCCGTGGCTGCAGAACACAGACGCATGCAGATCTTAAACAGAGGGTTTTAATATGAAAAAAGAGTCGATACACAGATTCCACAACCAGCGGTGGACGAAGTACACAAACCCTGTCCTCGAGTTAAAGTCGAGACCCCCAAGGTAAAATATTCCTCCAGTAAAAGTAGAAGTTCCTCCCTTTAGACCTCCACTTGAGTAAAAGTACTAAAGTATTTCCCTTCAAATGTACTTAAGTATAAAGTAAAAGTACTAAAAGAGGAATTCTGGCTCTGATGTCCTGTTATCATTTTTATAACCAGACTGGCTTCATGAACTCATTTCAGGTGAAAGTCCTCCAGCGTCTCTCTTGGTAAACCAGTCTTTTAATAGAACGTCATTAATTAGTGACGCTGACGTCTATTAAAATGATCAGAAGCACAAAACACTGAAGGTAAACAGGTTCCATCAGGGAGAACCGAGTGGCTCTGAAATCACTTTTTACACACAAGCAAAGTTTCAGTTTCAGATTTATTTACAACTTAGTTCCAAGTTTAAGTTGAATAAAAACTGGCTTTAAACTCAGGATCACAGATGAGCTCCTTTACTATGTTGATCTGTAGGCGTCTGTTCATAAACATAAACCAGCCCAAACTCATTTACTATAAAATGAAATGGTGTTTGTAGAAATTCAGAAAAAAGCCGCGTCAGTCTCGACTGCATATGTGGATATATTTCTATATTGAGCTCTATTTACACAAAGTTAGGTTAGTTCATCATTTATGTTGAACAGACTCTCCCAAAGTTTTACGCTGCTGCGCTGACGTTGAACCGCGTGCTGCACTGGGTCGGTATGACCAACAGGTCAAAACCAGCTCTAAACAAAGTGACCGCTGGGCCCTGATTGGTGCTCTGGCTTTGCGCTTCTTTCGTTTTGACATGTTACGTTTTTATACACACAGAAACCAAAAGGAACGACAGATTTCTCAAAATGTAGGAGGAAAAAGTCGGATATTAGACTCTGAAATGTAGTGGAGTGAAAGGAAAAAGTCCAGAACGGAGAAACTTCAGTACAGATACACCAAAAATACTAAAGTACAGAAACTAATTACATTTACTCAGTTACTCAGTTACTCAGATACTCAGATACTCAGTTACTCAGTTACTGTCCACCACTGTCCACAACACAAGGCGACAGTACCGAGGGGAAAATACCAAGAAGTGAAAAAACGGTTAATCCAGGCAGCAGAGGTCGAACAAGGAGACAAGGCAGTGGATACCATCGCTCGTTATGATCTCATGGAGACAATACGTCGCGCTACACCTGAGATAAGCCATGGCTTAAACACTCTACTAGACCCATCACATGACAAACACACAGGTGAATCACATTAGAATTCGCGAGACCGTGACCGCTGATTAGAATTAGTAAAATTGGTTCTAGTGTTATTTTCAGTTTTAGCATTAGCCTTCAGTTCTAGCACTCACTTTCAGTTATAGAACTAGTTCTAGTATTATTTTCAATTCTAGCACTCATTTTCAGTTCTAGAATTAGTTCTAGTGTTAGTTTCAGTTATAGCATTAGCCTTCAGTTCTAGCACTTGTTTTCAGTTCTAGAAGTAGTTCTAGTGTGTTTCAATTCTAGCACTCGTTTTCAGTTCTAGAACTAGTTCTATTATTAGTTTCGGTTCTAGTACTTTTTTCAGTTCTAGAATTAGTTCTAGTGTGAGTTCCAGTTCTGGCATTAGCCTTCACTTCTAGCATTAGTTTCCAGTTCTAGAATTAGCTCTAGTGTGAATTTCAGTTCTAGCCCTCATTTTCAGTTCTAGAACTAGTTCTAGTGCGAGTTTCAGTACTAGTACTCGTTTTCAGTTCTAGAATTAGTTTTAGTGTGAGTTTCAGTTCTAGCATTACCATACAGTTCTAGCACTCATTTTCAGTCGTAGAATTAGTTCTGGTGTTAATTTCAGTTCTAGCATCAGCCTTCAGTACCAGCATTTGTTTCCAGTTATACAATTAGTTCTGGTGTTAATTTCATTTCTAGCATCAGCCCTCAGTTCTATCATGTTTTTATTTCTAGAAGTAGTTCTAGTGTTAGTTTCGGTTCTTTTAAAGGCATCAGCCTTTAGTTCTAGCACTCATTTTCATGTTAGTTTCAGTTCAAGCTGGTTTGTTCACAGTACTGACAGTTTTGAGTCATTTATCTAAATGAACCATCATGTCAGAGAGATCGGATCTGAGCAACATAACAGATTTGAGCAATGAGGCTTGTAATGTGGAACCTTAAATAAAAAGTTATTTAAAACTAAAAAGTTTTATTTTCAATATTAGTTGCTTTTTCCTTTGAAACATGAAAGTGATACTTATGTGTAACCAAACGAAGTCGAAGTCACCCACAAATCTCCCACCACTCAACAGACCACAACAAACCCAAACCCAACACACCACAACTCACTCTGCACTACATCAGCAGCATCTCAAGGTCACAAAACAAACTCTTTGACGGGGCCTGTCAAAAGTTTGGGAACACCGTTTTACAAACACATTTTCAGTGTTTTACAATAGATCTATAAATGACCACAGGTTATTTGCCTGCCTGCAATAACTTCACGTTTTAATGTTTATTTACAGGACAACAATAGCACACGTATAAATATGAGTGACAGTGCTACTTTGGGAATAAAGCCCAAGTCCACACTGTGTCCCTCTGTTGTGATGTCAGTGCTCATCAACACTCAAACCTTTCAGCTGTTAAAACCACATCTGGACCCAAAAGAGCTTTACTATGTGCTTTTAACAACAATTTGGAAAAGAAAGCGGTCAAATCATTATTTAGATAAAACCTGCTCTTCATAGCGAGAGATCTCCTCTTCATCAACCTGCATCTTCATCAGCACAGAGCTGCTCTAAACTAAACGTTTACAGGATTTTACATGAAAAATAACTGAGAAATATTAAAATGCTACCTGGAAATCTTCTGATGTGTGTATAAAAACATCTGTCCTGTATTTTTTTTTTTTGTAAGGAAAAATGTACACAGTTCAGAACGATATTCAATTCCGAAGAATTTCAGTTTTACTGTTAGATGTTCTAGCTTTATTTATCAGTTTTAGTGTTTGGTGCTAGTTCTAGTATTAGTTTCCAGTTAAAGCATTAGTGCTAGTTAGGTTTAGGTTCTAGTATCAGGTATTCACTTCTAGCACTCTTATTCTGTTTTAGCATTAGGCTGTAGTGATATTTTCAGTTCTTTCAGTAGTTTTCAGTTCTAGCTTTTCAGTTCTAGTTCAGTTTATAGTTAGTTTGCAATGATAGTGTGAGCATTCAGTTCTAGTACTACATTTAAGTTCTAGCATTAACCCTAGGGTGTAGCATTTGTTTTCAGCTCTAGAATTAGTTCTAGCATTAGTTTCAGTTCTAGCGCTAATTTTCAGTTCTAGTATTATTTTCAGTTCTAGTATTCATTTTCAGTTCTAGAATTAGTTCTTGTATTATTTTCAGTTGCAGGATTCATTTTCAGTTCTAGAATGAGTTCTTGTATTATTTTCAGTTCTAGCATTCATTTTCAGTTCTAGAATTAGTTCTTGTATTATTGTCAGTTGCAGGATTCATTTTCAGTTCTGGAATTAGTTCTTGTATTAATTTCAGTTCTAGCATTCGTTTTCAGTTCTTGAATCAGATCCATCATTATTTTTTTTTTTAGTTCTAGCATTAATTTTCAGTTCTAGCATTAATTTTCAGTTTTAGAATCAGTTCTAGTAGTTTTTAGTTCTAACATTTGTTTTCAGTTCTAGAATTAATTTTCAGTTTTAGAATTAGTTATAGTACTATTTTATGTACTAGTTTTCAGTTTTTCAGTTCAAGAATTAATTATAGTATTAGTTTCAGTTGCAGTTTTCAGTTCTAGCATTCGTTTTCAGTTCTAAAATTACTTCTAGTTAGTTTCAGTCCTAGCACTTATTTTGACTCCTAGCAGTAGTACTAGAGTTAGTTTTAGTCCTGCCTCAGCCTTCAGTTCTAGTACTAGGTTTCAGTTCTATCATTAGTTCGAGCAACACAGCATGACTTGCACACGAAGTGCATATTCGGATGTATCCCAGCCAGAAGGAGCAGCGGGTGCGTTCTGTCTTACCTCCACTGGCCTCGTCGAACGAGTTCATGCAGGGGAAGTAGACGGCCAGAGCCTCAAAGGATGCCGACAGGCTGAGTTTGCTCTGGGAGCGCTGCATGCGCATCCCAGGGGGTGCTGCGCTGCCATCCTGACCCTGTCTGCCCATCACACTGACCGTCACAGCAACCGCAAATTCACAGGGAGGTGTGCAGAGAGAGAATCAGTCCTGATTCAGTGCAGCAGCTATTCGCGTCTAATGCTGCCTCTAATCCAGGTGTTCTGTCAAGATCAAATGCTTTTAATTCTAAAAAGAAAGAGCGAGCGTGCACGTGAAAGAGCGAAGGTCCTAGTGTCGTCGTCGAGGCTGCCTCCAAGAACGCCTCTAACCCTCGACCTTCTGCTGCAGATGTTCTCCTGCCTCTTTAAGCTGGTGATGCTGCAGAGTGGACGCTTCAGACAGAGCGAGTGCTGCTGTCTGAGTCTCGCTCTTCTCTGCACTGCCTCTTTCTCATCTTCCAGAAAGGAGGGGGAGGAGATGCAGCATGTGCGTGAAACAGCAGCCAATCAGAAGCCTCAGGATTCAGAGCTCTACCCAGAGATATGGTTCTTCACACCACACACTAGTCTGTATTGGTGTGCATGTACATCAATAATGGATTCATTCATTTCCACATGAATTAAACAGCATTACATCAATATCGGTAGCAAATTGTGACTTTTAGAGCTGGGCCTTCAGTTCTGGCCATAAATATCAAAACCTAGTCAACACTGCCATAATGCTAATTTCTGCTAGAGCCCCTATGGGATTTATAGAATTATGTTAGTGCTAAGATTACACTGGTTCATATGACGGTTCTAGATTAAACACAGATATTAGAAGCTTGTAAAAGACACTGTGTATGTTTTGTTTGAAACTTGTAACAAACACTATCATCTATCTGAGCTTGTATGCAAGTTTTACAGTGACTTTCAGTAAAAAGGTCAGACATAGAGCTGCCGCCGCTGTGTTCCATTCCTAACAACTACCTGGAACACTGTTTAGACTACGGCTCATATGTACATTGGCTGTGTTTAAATGCAAAGATTTTTCCCAATCCGATTAAATACATTCCGATTTGATTAAGACTGAGGTGTTTATTCTCACTCTACTCAAGAATCTGATGGAAAACGTCTGTTTACATGCTCACAACAAGTAATCAGATCCAAAATGACACCGCTTAGTGTAGATGTTACCATGACAACGAGCATCACGTGAGGTCCAGTCAGAGTGAGATGAGCAGCAGTGAGCAGTGATTGTGGTTTTAACTGCTTTAAAATGACGTCAGACTCAGGAAAACGTCCTTCACACGTCCTTATTAAAGAAGGCCGAGAGGAAGACGTCGTGCTCTGAGACGCATAAGCTGGACGTCCGTCCCACCGCCGTCTTTTAAAGATCAGAGCATGAACTTCGTCTCCTCTGCAGACCAGTTTCTGCTCCGGCGTGTTGAACGGTATAAACTCTCACTGTGACGCGACGCACAAGCAGAACGGACTGAAACTTTCCGATAGGGAATGTAATCGGATACAGGAGTTTACACGGATATTATTCTTCTAATTAACGGATTATTTACAGGATTACCCACCTCGATCAATCAGATAGACACTGTATTCCGAATGGCCTCAATCGGACTAGACTATTCCGACTGAGGTGTTTACATGGACGTATTCTATTCCGATTGAGCTACTAACGGATTATTAGGCTGCATGTAAACGTGACTGTTCAGAGATGAATCTAGAACTTCCAGAACTCACGTGTCACGTGTCCCATGGACCATGTCATGCCTGTGGCACAATCCTATCTGGATTAGCTCAATGTGCACTCTGACTCCCCTCCCTCCTCCAATAACAAACTACTGGAGAGCGGTTACATCACAAAAAGAAAAAAAGAAAAGATGCCACTTACTGTATAGCTGCACTCTGATACTCTGTTACCCTGTTCTTCAGTGGTCAGGACCCCCATGGACCCTCACAGAGCAGGTACTGTTTGGGTGGTGGGTCATTCTCAGCACTGCAGTGACACTGACGTGGTGGTGGTGTGTCAGTGTGTGTTGCGCTAGTCTGAGTGGATCAGACACAGCAGTGCTGCTGGAGTTTTTAAACACCTCAGTGTCTCTGCTGGACTGAGAACCAATAATATCCAGCCAGCAGCGTCCTGTGGGCAGCGTCCAGTGGGCAGCGTCCTGTGACCACTGATGAAGGACTAGAGGATGACCAACACAAACTGTGCAGCAGCAGATGAGCTGTCGTCTCTGACTTTACATCTACAAGGTGGACCGACAAGGTAGGAGTGTCTAATAGAGTGGACAGTGAGTGGACGCAGTGTTTAAAGACTCCAGCAGCTCTGCTGTGTCTGATCCACTGTAAATCAAAGTGTGATTAGACTGTAACAGAGGAATCAGACAGTCATGCTGGTCGTTCATCTAACGTAAGGTGTTCAGTTCAGCTCCTGAAGTAGGTGAGCTCACTTGAGTGCATCTATCTAAACACCAAATCCTGATTAGACCATTTGTTTGTTGGCCATTTGAAGATTTTAACACAAATTAATCAAGAACACGAGAGTATTACTGCTCTTAGAATTCTGAGTGTTGTCTGTTGTCTTTCAGTTTACTTACTTTCCGCAATAACTGTGTTGATGCAATATATTTTATTCATGTGTAAATGACGCGGAATTCAATGCACACATAAACACACATGCACACACTCCTCTGGCTTCTGGTCGACAGGTCTCACAGCTAATTTTCTCCCTCTCAGCATCTCTCGAAGCTCATTATGCTGCAGAACGGCTGCTCTAGAGTGGCGCGCAGCCTTAAAGCCACAGAAACACATTTAAAACAGTAGCTGTACGCAGCTGTACGCTGTGCCCAGCGCATTCACAGCAGCCGCTGACTATAAATAACACTCTCACTGCCAGCTGCTCTGAACCGTATTAACTGATAAGGACGTAAACAACGTGAAACAGGTGAGCAGGAGTTTATAGATGAACTCTCTCCCAGCTGCTGTGTGTTCTGTTGAGCAAATGAGTGCAATTTGGTGCTAAACATTAACTACAGTCCCCGAGGCAAAGCAGCCGTAATGAATGTGTATTCACTGACTGCAGCAGAAACCGTGTTTACAGACCGAGCGCCTTTACTATCTGTCTGTCTGTCTGTCTGTCTGTCTGTCTGTCTATCTGTCTGTCTGTCTGTCTGTCTGTCTATCTATATATCTGTCTGTCTGTCTCTCTGTCTGTCTACCTACCTGTCTGCATGTCTATCTACCTACCTACCTACCTATCTGTCTGTCTGTCTGTCTATCTACCTGTCTGTCTGTCTGTCTATCTGTCTGTCTATAAAATTTTGTCTGTCTATCTACCTACCTATCTGTCTGTCTCTCTGCCTGTATCTATCTGTCCATCCATCTATCTATCTGTCTGTCTTTCTATCTATCTGCCTGCCTGCCCTTTGTCTGTCTGTTTGTCTGTCCATCTGTCCGTCTGTCTCTCTGTCTCTCTACCTGTTTCTGCAGGTATAAAACTATGTAGTCTTCACAGATTCAGGGGCAGGAAGTCCATAGAATGTAGAGCCGTGACGGACTGGGACGCGACTGCTCTCACACACAAACTGAGATGAATTTAAAACAGACGATGTTGGCAAAGCTGATGCATTAAGTCTGAAGTTGCATGCACAGAAGTTTGTGAAAAAAAGTTGCATAAAAGTTGATGCTCTTTAGGTTCTTTAGTAAAACATTGGTTCTCTAAAGAACCACAAACATTCAAGATTAAACATTAAAGACTGACTGATTGATAGAGAATGTCTTGTATATGGTTCTATATGGAACTTTTTTGAAAAAAGGCTTCTTCTATTGTAAAAAGCTTGATACCCTTTCTGGTGCTATATAGAACCCCTTTCAAAAATGCAGTGGTGTAAAGCGCTAGAGCAGCGGACACATGTTCTCTGGAGTGACCAATCACGCTTCTCCATCTGGAAATCCGATGGACGAGTCTGGGTTTGGCGGTTGCCAGGAGACGGTACTTGTCTGACTGCATTGTGCCGAGTGTAAAGTTTGGTGGAGGGGGGATCATGGTGTGGGGGTGTTTTCAGGAGTTGGGCTCGGCCCCTTAGTTCCAGTAAAAGGAACTCTTAAAGCTTCAACACCAAGAGACTTTGGACAATTTCACACTCCCAACTTTGTGGGAACAGTTTGGGGACGGCCCCTTCCTGCTCCAACATGACTGAGCACCAGTGCACAAAGCAGGTCCATAAAGACGTGGATGAGCCAGTTTGGTGTGGAAGAACTCGACTGCACAGAGTCCTGACCTCAACCCCATAGAACACCTTTGGGATGAATTAGAGTGGAGACTGTGAGCCAGGCCTTCTCGTCCAACATCAGTGTCTGACCTCACAAATGCGCTTCTGGAAGAACGGTCAGAAATTCCCATAAACACTCCTAACCCTTGTGGAAAGCCTTCCCAGAAGAGCTGAAGCTGTTACAGCTGCAAAGGGTGGGCCGACATCATATTAAACCCTATGGATTAAGAATGGGACGTCACTCGGGTTCATATGCATGTGAAGCCAGACGAGCGAATACTTTTGGGTATATAGTGTATAAGCTCATCATAAATGAAGAATATACAATGTAGAGCTACGGTAAAGAACTGGTGTATGAAGAAGCACTGCAAACGAGCCTCATGAAGAGAGGAGAGGTCAGCTCTGTTCATTAAATAGGTGCAAGTGCAGACTTAAAGAGCTTTGGCTGTTATTCTGCCCCTACTGACCCAGCGATCCACACATTTTCCCTTCTTTAACACACTTCTCAGGGCCTTGATTAGGAGCTAATGATTCAGTCGTGTGTGCTGGAGCAGGATAAACACTAAAGCATGCGGATCCTGTCGCCTGTTGGAGCAGCAGGGAGAACCAGGTTTAGCTTTCCACACACGCTCTTTCTATTTTTATTCAAAGCTGTCAGAAACACTCCTTCTGTCAGACGGGGTGCAGCGAGCTCACTGCAGCACAGCCGTGCTCACTTCAGGGTGAAACAGCAAGTGTGCAGCCCTTCATTTCAAAGTGAGAAAATCACAAAACCCAGCCGTGACTCACTTTGCCCACCGCCCGCTCCTGACCGCAACATTACTCACACAAACCCAAACACGGCACGCAGGACTAACTTCACCCCTTTGCCATCTAAACTTGCTGTATCTGCCTATTCTACCTATTTTAAGGACAAATTTGATCATTTGGAGCACAGAATATGTAAACTCTGGTCATTTCTGCTGGATTAAAAACGGTATGCTCTGTATCTCTACGCTGTTACGCCAGCACCCAAATGGCACAATCCTCTCCAGCCCACAAAATGATTATAGTTTTCTTTGAATATTAACATGTTTTCCAATGCTTTGCACTACAATCCTCAGAATGCACTGCAACGTAATTTGTGCTTACGCCTGCCCTCCGCCAACAACTACATCCACACTCTCAGAAATAAAGGTACCAAACGTCACTGGGTTGTATACAACATCTTCAAATGTACTTACACATTAAACACATTTACAGCGCTGTGGGAAAGTTTCAGGCGTCTGAGCGAATGTTTAACCAGTTGACCTCAGCAGTGAGTTTATCACCATATACATTAGAATAAAGTCGTATTCATAATTCAGATAAACAGAAAAACAATAAACAGTAACAAGAATTTCTCGGGTCCATATTTTTCCTGGACACCTTCACAGCCGCCACAGAGACTCGTTAATATCATCAATTACATCATGAGCTCAATTTACTGAGCACTGATTGGTCAAACCAGGAGCTGCTTTTTAACTACATATAATACTGGACTTCCTCGAGGAGAGGCTTGGAGATGGGTCAACAAACACACCAACATCCAGAAAATCACTATATATATATATATATATATATATATATTATTAATCATTATTAATTAATATTCTATAAATGTTTATTCAAATATTAACACATATGCCTCAGACTTTCCCACAGTACTGTACATACATTTATTTTGTATGGGACATTTCTATGTGTCATTTATTTTATTTTAAAATATATTTGGTTAATACGGCAAAAAATTTGGAAAAACATTTTATGTATTTCAGCATCGACTGCAAAGCATTTGACACGCATTATTATGTTGGTGGATCATGTGGTTCTGACACGGTATGACTCGCTGTTATCTGCACTCTTAGAAAGTCGGTTCTTTAAGAGTTCTTTAGAACCCTTGAAGAATGATGAATGGCTCTATTTAGAGCCATGAACACTCAAAGAACCGTTTGCATGGTGAAATGGTTCTTTGGATTGATGGAGAATATGTTATGTATGGTTCTTTACAGCAGCAGAAGGGTTCTGTTATTGTTATGACATCAAGCTTGTTACAATAGAAGAACCGTTTTTGGTGCTACATTGAACCATTTTCAAAAAGGCTCTATATAGAATCATCTATAACACATCCATGCAGGTTCTCCACCGATCTGAAGGACACTCTCATGGTGCAAAGAACCCTTTAATCCCTTCAATCATCAGAATGCAGGCAGATCTTTACCAAAGCTCCGGTTTCACTGACTGCAGCAGAAACAATGTTCACAGACCGAGATGAGACACCTACCTACCTGTCTGTCTCTCTGTCTACCTGTCTGTCTGTCTATCTTTCTGTCTACCTGTCTGTCTGTCTATCTATCTATCTGTCTGACTGTCTGACTGTCTTTCTGTCTGTCTATCTATCTATCTATCTATCTATCTATCTATCTATCTATCTATCTATCTATCTATCTATCTATCTATCTATCTATCAACCTGTCTGTCTGTCTGTAGGTTATTTGAGTGTTCATGGTTCTATACAAAAGCGTTTTCTTTTCTAAAGAACCCGTGAAGAACCATTTTTTAAAGAGCGTATGAAACTTCTCCTCTTCATTACCATCTTACAGCTACAGAAGTCTGGAAATGAAGCACCATCATAGGATGCCACAAGTCAGTCCATCAAGCTTCTGCCCTGCTACACACCTAAAAGTTTGGTTCTTCAAGGGTTCTTCAGTAAAGACAATGGCTCTATATAGCACCAAAAAGGGTTCTACTGTTATAATGTCAAGCTTGTACCAACAGAAGAACCCTCTGTATTTCTATATAGAGTCTTTAAAAAAAACAGTTCTATATAGCCCTAAAAAGGGCTTGACGTAACAACAGAAGAACCCTTTTTGGTGCCATATAGAACCATTTTCAAAAAGGTTCTTTGCAGATTCGTCTATAATGCTCCCATGCACATTCTTAATCCGTCTGAAAAATGCTCTCATGATACAAAGAACCCTTTAATCTTGCACTAGGTAATTTTACTGGCAAAGGTTCTATACAAAACCATTTTCTTCTTTGAAGAACCCATGGAGAACCATCTTTTTCAAGAGTGTACTAAACGTCTTTTCATTTACATCGACCAGCTGCTACTGAGAAGTCTGGAAGTGCCTTGCTACACACTTAAAAAAGATGGTTCTTCAAGGGTTCCTCTTTAAAAAGAATGGCTCTATATAGCACCAAAAGGGTTCTACTGTTACAATGTCAAGCTTGTAACAACAGAAGAACCCTTTTTGTTTCTATATAGAATCTGTCTACAAATTGCTCTGCTTAGCCCCAAAAAGGGTTCTCTAATTGCACAAGCTTGACATAGTAACAATAACAGAACCGTTTTTTGGAGCTACACAGAACCATATACAAGAATTTCTCCATCAATCTGAAGAACCATTTCAGAAGAAGCATGAAATGGTTCTATACAGAAATCATGGTTATAAACAGAATCACTGTCTTTATGAAATAACTATCTTTTTAAAGAGTGTATTTCAAGTGTACTTCGTTCTCAAATGGTTCTTGGCATGGTGAAATGGTTCTTCAGATGGATGGAGAACGTGTTGTACATGATTCAATATATAACGTTCTTGGAAAATGTCTCTATATAGCACCAAAAAGGGTTCTTCCTCACCAAAGTATCAGAACCTTTTATGGTGCCATAGAGAACCGATTTCAAAAAGGTTCTATATAGAGCCATCTACGGAACATTCTTCATTAATCTGATGAATATGACAATATTTTCAACAAGGGTAACTGTGGGTTGTGAGTATCGGCCAATATTATCACCCAACTGATACATCGGTCGAGCTCTAATCTATTAAACCGTATATTAAAGTGTGCCGCAGCTTGTAGAAGCAGCCTTGCTGAATTCTGATTGTGCTCGAGGGACTAAAAGGGTTTTGCTCCTTTCCTTCTGACTCAATACAAACCTCAGAAAACAGAACCAACAATGATAGTTCAGTCTGTCTGTGTGCTGGACAAACTGGACTCTAAGCCAAGCCCAGTCCATTGGCAACCAAATACGATGAGGTCTGGAATTAGGACATGACAGCAGGCAGCATAAGGAAACTTGTGTTGGCTTTCTGTAAAGCGTCCTTCAGAAACCATCGTCCACCTTCAAAAACCATCCTTCAATGCATCTGTAGCTCAGCCTGGAACCGTGTCTCTCTCAAAAAAGCCTCTGCGAACATCTTTCTGGTCCCTGAGACTCGTGTCCCTCCTTATCCTTGAACAACGTCCATGAAAGCGCGATTACGCAACCCTCATTTCCAGTCCCAATGCTGCCGGAGAGCTGTCTCTCATGTTGTGGCACAAGGATAAATACAGGCTACACAAACATCCCAACAGCAGCTTATAAAACTGAAATTAAGGCGTTTACTTGGCAAATGCTGCTTTACAGCGTAGATGTTGTCTAGGTTTGTTTGTGTTGTCTCTTAGCAATCTCAGTGCTGTGAATATAGTGTTGAAATGCCAAAGTGTCTCCTATAACCTTTAGATCAATGCCCCACATCCCTAAAACAACAGACAGATGCATTTGTTTATGTTCACCTCCACATCTGACCCACTTAGCCACTTGGCACAGCACTGATAGTTACTCTAGAGAAGAGGTTTCCAGTTCCGCAAGGTGTTGATAACACTGCACTTTAGAGACTGCTGCATGATGACTAGCAGGAGAGAAAGACCATCAAAAGTTTGGACCCACCTGAATGAATGTATCAATGAATCTATATGGCGAACAGTGTGGACACCCTTTATAATTACTTAGTTCAGGTGTTTTAACAACCATTATTAACAGGCGTACAAAATCAAGCACATAGCCATGCAGTCTCCATAGACCTGCGGTCGGCAACATGTGGCTCTGGAGCTGAATCAGATCAGTAGGTAATAATAAAATAATCCTCCTCTACAGTAAAATAAAGCTCTGCTGATCCTTCAACACAGTTTAACAGTAAATGGTCTTAAACGCTGGAGTTAATGTAGAACTGCTGATTCACCCTTTAACCCTGAAGATCAGCGCAGACGGCTGGTCACCATAGCAACACAGACAATAGTCTCGCCCAGATAGTAGCTAATGAAAGGGAAAAGAGAGAGATTTAAGACGAACATCAATAATTTAGAGACGAATGGACTGATTTGCATTTATAGTCACTCCAGCTGGTTTCCTGATACGTTTAATCTGCAAAGAGAAACTGACAAACATGAAAAAGTCACAAAGCTGAAGAAACTTTTCATTCGAATTTTCCCATTCCACCTTAAATGGTGCAGAAGTTGCATGTTTGCATTTAAGTTGTAATGGGAAAATTAGAACAAGAAGCCGGCGAATGAGATGCGACTTCAGCCTCGTAAAGAGTCAGACGTTGAGAGAAATTTTACAAGAACCTGTTTCACTTTTGTGGGAAAGTTTCCTGCCAGAGATGCGAGAAAAGCAGCTGTAGCTGAGCTGAAGCTTAAAGCAGAGCAAAGTGAGTCTGAGTTTTCGTTTATATCATATTTTTACCCTGTAATAGAACATTAGAACACACTGAGACACATTTACAGCCAGGATGGTAAAATGGACATAAAATGTTGTGGCTCCCAAGGTGGACTGATTTTAGGATAATATGGCTCTCCTTAACATTTGGGTTGCGCCCCCTGCTGTAGACACACACTGGCAGTAGAACGGGTCGCACTGAAGACCTCAGTGACTTTAACCAGTGTGTGGTGTTGGTGTGTTTGTTACTCAGTGGTCTGGTGGACCCACCACATTATTGTCTGTTTAAATCAATGCAGCCACAACAATTTATGTAAAAATACCAGATGTTTAAATATCCCAATTGGCCAGCGTAGGGCTCTACTTTAGCAGCTGTAGCCAGTCAGCAGCCTGTCCATGTTGCCTACACATACACACACACACACACACACACACACACTCTAACAGCAGGCCATGTAGGAGGAGAACACAGTGAAGGACAAAGCACCTCCACACTTTCACTCCCCACGGGTTCAGCTCAGCACCACATGTATAGTATAAATGTGGGGGGTGAACAGAGTGAAGCTCTGAAAATGGGTTATTTTATATGTTCCTCACAGAAAATGAGCAAAGACCAAGAATCTGAGGCTGAAATATTAATAAACCACATCATTTTCTCTTTTGGGAAACATTGAAATTGGATCCCACAGAACCGAACACCACACAAGGGATAAACATGGCACCGTCAGTGGATGCCACAAGCCAGTCCGTCAAACTTCTGCCCTGCTACTGACTTTACTGAAGAACCCTTGAAGAACCATCTTTTTAAAGACAATATTTCTCTACAGCACCAAAAAGAGTTCTTCTATTGTGATGCCAATATGTTTGTAACAGTAGAAGAATACTTTTCGGTTCTATATAGAGACATTTCACCATGCAAAGAACCATGTAAGCATTGTTGTATACAGACCTCTCGGGTGTAAACAGAATCACTGTCCCGTATTTATCAAGCTGGTCAGAGTAACAGCGCTGACCTAAGATCAGGACTAATCCGTCCATGTAGCCTTACTCAGTGCTACTTTCTCATAAAGGTTCTTCAAGGGATCTTTACTAAAGAAAACAGTTCTATATACCAGTCACTATGAACACTCAAAGAACCTGTTGCATGATTAAAGGCTTTTTTGCACCATGAAAGGCTTCTTCAGTATGATGGAGAATGTGCTATAGATGGTTCTATGTAGAACATTATTGAAAATAGTTCTATATAGCGCCAGAACTGGTTCTTCTATTGTTACAAGCTTGACATCGTCACAATAGCAGAACCCTTTTAGAGCCATAAGGAACCCTTGTCAAAAAGGTTCTACATAGAACCATCTATAGCACCTTCTCCATCAATCTGAAGAATGATTTAATCTACATAGAACCATTTTCTTTACTAAAGAACCCTTGAAGGTCCATTTAAGAGTGTAGTTTTACAACAGAGTTATCAAGTTTTCAGAACCACATAAAACACACTCTCCATCAATCTGAGGAACCTTCTCATGATGCAAAGAACCCATTAAGCATGCAAAGGGTCCTTTGAATGTTCATGGCTCTACATAAAACCATTTTCTTTGCTAAAGAAGCCTTGAAGAACCATCGTTTTAAAGCGTATATATGGCATGATTTCATGTTTAAATGGTTCTTACCAAGGTGAAAAAGTTCTTCAGATTAATGGAGAATGTGTTGTAAATGGTTCTATACAGAACCATCTTGAAAATAGTTCTATATAGTGCCAGAACGGGTTCTTCTACTGTTACAAGCTTGACGTCTTCACCATAGCAGAGCCTTTCTGCAGCCATAAGGAACCCTTTTCAAAAGCACCTTCTCCATGAATCTGAAGAACCGTTTAATCTACATAGAACCATTTTCTTGACTAAAGAACCCTTGAAGAACCATCTTTTCTGAGAGTGTAGTTTTAGAACAGAATTTGCCATGAGGTTTTAGAACCATATGAAACACACTCTCCATCAATCTGAAGAAACATCTCACAGTGCAAAGAACCCATTAATCATATAAAGTGTTCTTTGAATGTTCATGCTTCTACACAGAACCATTGTCTTTGCTAAAGAACCATCTTTTCTAAGTGTAGTTTTACAATGGAATAGACCGTGAATTCAGAACCATCTCATGTAGGAACTTTCTGTGAGGAGCTTTTAGAGGGGGACGTCTGGTTCCTATCACCACCACTGTGAACAGCTCTGACTCAGTGAGCTTATCTAGAACAGAGACTTTCGCACCAAACCGCTCTGAACCGACTCGGTTTACGTCTTAAAGCCACGATGTCTGATGCTCCTGCACACATCCCCGCTCGTCCAGCAGTGCACGTACACCGTGACCATCCTGATGTCCAGTTTTTGAGGTCCTGACATTAAGAGCTCCAGTATAACAGTCCGGCACATCCTAACAGGCTGTGGGATTATTTATAGTCACATGACGTCCACAGCCGGCCCGTCCTCCCACGGACTGAGCCTCTGTGTGTGGCAGCCGGGACAGTGTGGGGTATTTTTAGCCGTGGAGAGAGGAGGATCTTTAGATGTGTGTGAAGGATAGATTTTTCCATATGCTTATAAAAGCCGCTGAAGTGTGTGGAGGAGAATGACTCATCTCTGCATCTACTGCGCTCATTTAACTCATGCCGAAGTTATTCTGAGTGTATAGGATCCTGACGACTGCCATGAAAATGTGACATGTGGCTTCCGTACTCAGATTACATCCGTACAAACGCTCGGAGAGAAACTAGCACAGCTTATATATACACCCATCAGGCATCACATCATCGGGACCACCTCCTCGTTTCTACGCTCACTGTCCACTTTATCAGCTCAACTTACTGTATAGCTGCACTCTGTAGTTCTACAGTTACAGACTGTAGTCCATCTGTTTCTCTGATACTCTGTTACCCTGTTCTTCAGTGGTCAGGACCCCCATGGACCCTCACAGAGCAGGTACTGTTTGGGTGGTGGGTCATTCTCAGCACTGCAGTAACACTGTGTGTTAGTGTGTGTTGCGCTGGTGCGAGTGGATCAGACACAGCAGCGCTGCTGGAGGTTTTAAACACTGCGTCCACTCACTGTCCACTCTATTAGACACTCCTACCTTGTCGGTCCACCTTGTAGATGTAAAGTCAGAGACGACAGCTCATCTGCTGCTGCACAGTTTGTGTTGGTCATCCTCTAGTCCTTCATCAGTGGTCACAGGACGCTGCCCACAGGACGCTGCCCACAGGACGCTGCCCACAGGACGCTGTTGGCTGGATATTTTTGGTTGGTGGACTGTTCTCAGTCCAGCTGAGACACTGAGGTGTTTAAACACTCCGGCAGCACTGCTGTGTCTGATCCACTCAGACCAGCACAACACACACTAACACACCACCACCATGTCAGTGTTACTGCAGAGCTGAGAATGATCCACCACCCAAACAGTACCTGCTCTGTGAGGGTCCATGGGGGTCCTGCCCACTGAAGAACAGGGTAACAGAGTATCAGAGAAACAGATGGACTACAGTCTGTAACTGTAGAACTACAGAGTGCAGCTATACGGTCAGTGGAGCTGATAAAGTGGACAGTGAGCGTAGAAACAAAGATAACAATGTTGTGCCTGATTCATTTCTAGAAACCATCACCCTGTAGCTCAGTATTACCCACAGTTCAGTCACAACAGCACAACCACACATTCAAAACGTTACTTTGTTGATGGTTAAAGATACTTTACTCAGAGTGAGTGAGCAAACATAAAAACTAAGAATGATTTATACAGCAGTAATGACCAAAAACAGGTTTAACGACACTTTTACCAGCATTAGGCTGGTTCTGTTTCCACCGTGTTGATAAATGTTCAAGTGGATTGGAAAGACTGTAGTTTTCAAACTGCAAGAGCTGCAATTTTATTTAAACAGATCGACAGACTGATCACTTTATTAATCCCAGAGGGAGGGTCGTCTATTACAGCAGCACAAAGTGCAGTGAAGAGCAAAGCAAGAGAGAAGTTATTATATTATTAGTATAATTATTATACAGATGCAGAAATAGAAGCAGACATGTATAATAAAATATACTAAAACAGCCGTAAAATATAATGTGCAATGTGAGAATAAGTAGAAGCAAAATCACCTAAACATTATGCAGGTGACACTGCAGTGGGGCATGTCACGTCCAGCGGATGAAGTGAGTGTCTACACACCAAAAACAATAACGTGTCAATAGTCGTCTAATATGCCCAGGTATATAAACAAAGTGGCAGTGCAATATTTAATATTTATCAACATATAAACATGTTTTGACAAGTTTCAGGTGGGAATATTTAACCTGATAACACAATATAGGTGTTTCTAATAAAGTGGCCAGTGAGTGAAAGTACAATGTAGGTATTTCTAATAAAGTGGCCAGTGAGTAGAAGTACAATGTAGGTGTTTCTAATAAAGTGGCCAGTGAGTAGAAGTACAATGTAGGTGTTTCTAATAAAGTGGCCAGTGAGTAGAAGTACAATGTAGGTGTTTCTAATAAAGTGGCCAGAGAGTAGAAGTACAATGTAGGTGTTTCTAATAAAGTGGCCAGTGAGTAGAAGTACAATGTAGGTGTTTCTAATAAAGTGGCCAGTGAGTGGAGGTGCAATATAGGTGTTTCTAATAAAGTGGCCAGTGAGTGGAGGTGCAATATAGGTGTTTCTAATAAAGTGGCCAGTGAGTGGAGGTGCAATATAGGTGTTTCTAATAAAGGGGACAGAGAGTGGAGGTGCAATATAGGTGTTTCTAATAAAGTGGCCAGTGAGTAGAAGTGCAATATAGGTGTTTCTAATAAAGTGGCCAGTGAGTAGAAGTGCAATATAGGTGTTTCTAATAAAGTGGCCAGTGAGTAGAAGTGCAATATAGGTGTTTCTAATAAAGTGGCCAGTGAGTAGAAGTGCAATATAGGTGTTTCTAATAAAGTGGCCAGTGAGTAGAAGTGCAATATAGGTGTTTCTAATAAAGTGGCCAGTGAGTAGAAGTGCAATATAGGTGTTTCTAATAAAGTGGCCAGTGAGTAGAAGTGCAATATAGGTGTTTCTAATAAAGGGGACAGAGAGTAAAAGGACTGCTTTCTTTGTATGTTTGTATGCTATTATTTATGCAATATCATAGATGCATTATTTCCTATATGTTAAACTGATACTTCCCAAATTACATATCACTAAAACAAATGTTATAAACGTTATTGCTCCTGCTGTGAAGACAGAGACCTAATCCTCCGGAAGCGGCTGCTGCTTTCAGAAATGAAAGAGTCCCTGCAGCTTTTTACCTCCCCTGACTCAGCTGAGGCATAACCATGACAAAACAGAAAAAATGTGGGTCAGTCCATAAGTGTGCAAAGATGCTCTTAATGAAATAATGGATTAGCTTCCTCCTAACATCACTTAAGAGTGTCGAGGGAGGGTTTTTACACAAGCAGCTGGTAACCCAGCACACCCCCACCTACCCAAACAGATGCCCCACTTTTCCACACGTACGCTTGTTTCATCAGTCACCGCTCTTATGAAAAGGCTTGTGATTTTCAGAGAGCCACCTCAAAGACACAGCTGTGGGCCATTTTAATAACCCTGCTTTACTCTCAGGGACAAATACAGTCCTGGTTTGGATTGCACTAAACATGAGAGAAATAAATAAAAGTAAATGGGCAACAATCTCAATACAGAATTCTGCACTGAATTCAGGCACTGGATTTACTGTACAAATACACTGCCCATCAAACGCTTGGAAGCACTGAGACTCCGTTTACACTTGGTCAGTTCATGCGTCTTCAGTACCAGGATTTTATCTGAATCTGGCCACTTAAATATCAATTGTAAACGCAGCCAAAACGCATTTAAAACAGATACAAACCACTGCAGGAGGTGGACGGAGACGCATTTCAGCCACGTTATAGCAGCGTAAACTCATCCATCTCTCCAAGAAACATTTGGCAACCAAACTCCTCCCACTACAACTGAAACTCCAGCCAGTCCAACCAAAACCCCTCACAGTAAGACCAAAACTCCTCCCAGTCCAACCAAATCCCCTCGCAGTAAGACCAAAACTCCAGCCAGTACAACCAAAACCCCTCACAGCAAGACCAAAAATCCCCCCAGTACAACCAAAATCCCCTCACAGTAAGACCTAAACTCCTCCCAGTCCAACCAAAACCCCTCACAGTAAGACCAAAACTCCAGCCAATCCAACCAAAACCCCTCACAGTAAGACCAAAAATCCTCCCAGTCCAACCAAAACCCCTCACAGTAAGACCAAAACTCCAGCCAATCCAACCAAAACCCCTCACAGTAAGACCAAAAATCCTCCCAGTCCAACCAGAATCCCCTCACAGTAAGACCTAAACTCCTCCCAGTCCAACCAAAACCCCTCACAGTAAGACCTAAACTCCTTCCATTCCAACCAAAACCCCTCACAGTAAGACCAAAACTCCTCCCAGTCCAACCAAAACTCCTCCCAGTCCAACCAAAACCCCTCACAGTAAGACCAAAACTCCTCCCAGTACAACCAAAACCCCTCACAGTAAGACCTAAACTCCTCCCAGTCCAACCAAAACCCCTCCCAGTCCAACCAAAACCCCTTACAGTAAGACCAAAACTCCTCCCAGTCCAACCAAAACCCCTCACAGTAAGACCTAAACTCCTCCCAGTCCAACCAAAACCCCTCACAGTAAGACCTAAACTCCTCCCAGTCCAACCAAATCCCCTCGCAGTAAGACCAAAACTCCAGCCAGTACAACCAAAACCCCTCACAGCAAGACCAAAAATCCCCCCAGTACAACCAAAATCCCCTCACAGTAAGACCTAAACTCCTCCCAGTCCAACCAAAACCCCTCACAGTAAGACCTAAACTCCTTCCATTCCAACCAAAACCCCTCACAGTAAGACCTAAACTCCTCCCAGTCCAACCAAAACTCCTCCCAGTCCAACCAAAACCCCTTACAGTAAGACCAAAACTCCTCCCAGTACAACCAAAACCCCTCACAGTAAGACCTAAACTCCTCCCAGTCCAACCAAAACCCCTCCCAGTCCAACCAAAACCCCTTACAGTAAGACCAAAACTCCTCCCAGTCCAACCAAAACCCCTCACAGTAAGACCTAAACTCCTCCCAGTCCAACCAAAACCCCTCACAGTAAGACCTAAACTCCTCCCAGTCCAACCAAAACCCCTCACAGTAAGACCTAAACTCCTCCCAGTCCAACCAAAACCCCTCACAGTAAGACCAAAACTCCTTCCAGTCCAACCAAAACCCCTCACAGTAAGACCAAAACTCCTCCCAGTCCAACCAAAACCCCTCACAGTAAGACCAAAACTCCTCCTAGTCCAACCAAAACCCCTCACAGTAAGACCTAAACTCCTCCCAGTCCAACCAAAACCCCTCACAGTAAGACCAAAACTCCTTCCAGTCCAACCAAAACCCCTCACAGTAAGACCAAAACTCCTCCCAGTCCAACCAAAACCCCTCACAGTAAGACCAAAACTCCTCCTAGTCCAACCAAAACCCCTCACAGTAAGACCAAAACTCCTTCCAGTCCAACCAAAACCCCTCACAGTAAGACCAAAAATCCTCCCAGTCCAACCAAAACCCCTCACAGTAAGACCTAAACTCCTCCCAGTCCAACCAAAACCCCTCACAGTAAGACCAAAACTCCTTCCAGTCCAACCAAAACCCCTCACAGTAAGACCAAAACTCCTTCCATTCCAACCAAAACCCCTCACAGTAAGACCTAAACTCCTCCCAGTCCAACCAAAACCCCTCACAGTAAGACCAAAACTCCTTCCAGTCCAACCAAAACCTCTCACAGTAAGACCAAAACTCCTTCCATTCCAACCAAAACCCCTCACAGTAAGACCAAAACTCCTCCCAGTCCAACCAAAACCCCTCACAGTAAGACCAAAACTCCTCCCAGTCCAACCAAAACCCCTCACAGTAAGACCTAAACTCCTCCCAGTCCAACCAAAACCCCTCACAGTAAGACCAAAACTCCTTCCATTCCAACCAAAACCCCTCACAGTAAGACCTAAACTCCTCCCAGTCCAACCAAAACCCCTCACAGTAAGACCAAAACTCCTCCCAGTCCAACCAAAACCCCTCACAGTAAGACCAAAACTCCTCCTAGTCCAACCAAAACCCCTCACAGTAAGACCAAAACTCCTCCTAGTCCAACCAAAACCCCTCACAGTAAAACCTAAACTCCTCCCAGTCCAACCAAAACCCCTCACAGTAAGACCAAAACTCCTTCCAGTCCAACCAAAACCCCTCACAGTAAGACCAAAACTCCTCCCAGTCCAACCAAAACCCCTCACAGTAAGACCAAAACTCCTCCTAGTCCAACCAAAACCCCTCACAGTAAGACCAAAACTCCTTCCAGTCCAACCAAAACCCCTCACAGTAAGACCAAAAATCCTCCCAGTCCACCCAAATCCCTCACAGTAAGACCAAAACTCCTTCCAGTCCAACCAAAACCCCTCACAGTAAGACCAAAACTCCTTCCATTCCAACCAAAACCCCTCACAGTAAGACCTAAACTCCTCCCAGTCCAACCAAAACCCCTCACAGTAAGACCAAAACTCCTCCCAGTCCAACCAAAACCCCTCACAGTAAGACCAAAACTCCTTCCATTCCAACCAAAACCCCTCACAGTAAGACCAAAACTCCTCCCAGTCCAACCAAAACCCCTCACAGTAAGACCAAAACTCCTCCCAGTCCAACCAAAACCCCTCACAGTAAGACCAAAACTCCTCCCAGTACAACTGACAGTGGACTCACACGGTTGGGCACAGGATGAAACTAAATGCTTAATAGCAATATGGACAGACACTACTGTGAAAAACAAAGTTCAGACGAAGAGGCCGACCAGATAAACGATTGGTAATTGGTTGCCGTGTAACGAGCTGATTTGCATATTTCATCCCACACAGCAATCGGATTTCATTCCGACTAATGGGTAGCAAATGTGTGCTTTTATCAACAGAGTGGAAAAGAAAATAGTCTAATTATTTATTAGGCCAAACCTGCTCTTCATACCAAGGAAGACAGTATTGAAATGAACACAGTTTGACATTAATACTGGCCGAACAACAGAATCTGGTGTTGCCTGGGAGGGAGTCAAGCAAGACGAAGCTAGGCTTAGAGCGAATTGTTAGCAAAATCATTCCATGTGTGAAGCAAGGCTGTGGCCAAATAAAGCCCTAAATAAAGCCCGACAATTTGTGTGGACACTGTTTTCTTCAATATCGTAAAATGCTACCCATCTTGTATAGAGAACACGGTGAAATATGGCATGTTCTGCTAAATACCGTGGACAATTTATATACCGTGTTTATTTGCTGAGTTTAACATATTATAAAAGGTTAAACATACAACGTCTGCACGGGCCACATTTCACGTTTTTCCCCTGATGTGTTCAATTCCACAAATAAACAATAACTGTGTATTAAAATGGAGGATGTGTTCACTTATATTTAAGCTATACAACACAGGAGGGAGTGTGTTACCACGAAATAACATCCCGTGATGTTACTGGTGATAACTCCCTCCTCGAGTGCTCTACTGCTTTAATACAGCAGTTAAATAAATACAGTAAGAAATGAATAAACTGGCCGTGAACGCGGCGTTTAATATGTTTTAATGTTCAGTTCCTTCCTCCTAATTAGAGCTCCTTAACGAGCAGCTCGTCAGAGTAAAGAGCTCCGCCCACTCGCTGCTCAGCCGGCAGTTCGTTCTCCAGCTCCTTACACTAAATTCCCAAACTGTCGTCGCCACTGAGCAGCTTTTCAGTCGGCAGCTGTGACAGAAGAACAGCTGAACAACCTGGAATCAGCCAGAAATGAACCCAACACCATTCGCCAGGCGTGTCTGATCTTCAGAGTCGGACCAAATCAGACTGAGCCGTAAAACTGAGCCAATATCAGGTTCAGCTCAGTTTGGTCAGTTTGTCCAGATCAGTATTAATGTTGTTTTGTTCCAGCCGGTCTGTGAAGCTTCTTACAGCCCGTTTAGTTTGGCGAATGGTGTTGGGTTCATTTCTGGCTGATTCCAGGTTGTTCAGCTGTTCTTCTGTCACAGATGCCGACTGAAAAGCTGCTCAGTGGTGACGACAGTTTGGGAATTTAGTGTCGTCTCGTCTTCAGAGTCGGACCAAATCGGCTGTCGGTCAGATGTGACCTTAACAGGGTCCGTTTTCTGTTTGTGGCAAAGTAGAAAGGTTCAGACAGCTCGAGCGTCTCCTACAGCTGTCAGAGTCGTTGCTTAGCAACAGCGTCTCAACAGAGTGACAGTGTTTGTGAAAAACCTGTGATGTTATGGTGAAATAATAGCACAGATAGAACGACTCTCAACCAATCAGCTTGCGCGGCAACCAATCAGCAACACGTAACGTGATTGGAGACACTCAAACTATTGCATACAACCACATCCTTTCAGGATTAGCCGTAGCCCCTTTATGATACGCCGTCATTATCTGTGCTTCCCAGATTAGCTTCCTGCTGACCTGCTGCCCTTTTTAACCAACCTTCCTTTGTCTTTCTTCAACAGACATCAGAGGGTCATCTCAGTTTAATCAGACGACTTGCTTTGAGCTCAGAGCCGCTAATCAGCCGCTAATGACCCTCAGTGAGCTGAAGCGGCTTGGGTTGCTTTATTCCTCCAATCGCAGCAGGTCTTGAGCAGAGACTCAGTATCTTTGAGCACGCCTCATCAACAGGGCCTCCTTATCTCCTTCCTGTGCGTGGGGCCGAACCAGAGATGTGCTTCCTGAAAGCCAGTGGAGAGCCGTCCACTGTGGCCAGTCATTTATAGGCCATCTCAGAAGGAAGTGTGTAAAAGATCTGGGGCCGTATTACAGATACTTTCTATCTTTTAGACTTAAGATCTGACAGGAATTTTCACAAATTTATATTATGGAAGCAAATCTTAATTTAGGAATCTTACCTCAAGGTAGAAAATCTTAACCTACTCAAAAGAAGTCGACAATCGTGTCTGTTACCTAGCAACCGCACAGCTGAAATGTAAACACAATCAAAGTAATCAAGCTAGTTAGCCAGACAGCTAGCGTTAGCCACCGTTACTGTTGTACAAATAGGTCAAACAAAACTAAAGAGCGACAAAATGAGTTATGAATATTGTGGCAGCGCTCCAGTTTCAGTTTCCATTTCCCAAACGCTTAGGCCAAGCGTGCTACCATTACTCCTCATAATAAACAGACGCACGTTCACTATAATAGTTCATCATCAATATTAACGCAGGAAGGTAATCAGAGGGGAAGAGGGGACGGTGAAGATCATGTCTGCAATGTCTGGGGTTTTAAAACAAGTCAAAGCACTGTTTTCAGTGTTGATAAATGTAGAGTGTCATTATACTGGTTCTAGTGAACTACTGTGACTGTATAAAACAACAGAAACTGATGCTTAAAACAGAAGTTAAGACACATCTGGGGTTTATCTTAAAGTTAGGACAGTGTTTAGGGGGTTTAGTCTAGTTAGGATGTTTCTGTAATACTGTTTCCTTATCTGGAGTTAATGATGAGATTATGAACTTAAGAGCTGCTGTTCTGTAATAGCTTCTGTCCTAAATTCAGTCCTAACTGAAGTTGTCATGGTGACTAAGCAGAAAAACTAAGATACAAGACTTAAGAAGTTTCCGTAATACGGCCCCTGGACACTAAAGCCTGAGGCAGGAATCATGTTAGCTGAAAGGCCAAGTTTTGCATAAGAAACGAGGGCAGAGTAACATAAAGACAAACTCTTAGAAGAAACTCAATAAACAACAAACAATCGAAACAGAATTCAGCACTGGATTCAGATGCAGGGTAGAGTTTGTGTTCTGCTGCAAAATATGAAAGGAGAATGTATGTATTCCGCTTACGCAATAGAACAGTTATTGGCGCGAACACATGACCTTGAGTGCTCTGCTGCTTTAATACAGCAGTTAAATAAATACAGTAAGAAATGAATAAACTGGCCGTGAACGCGGCTTTAATATGTTTTAATGTTCAGCTCCTTCCTCCTAATTATAGCTCCTTAATGAGCAGCTTGTTGCTACGTCAGAGTTGCTCAGCCGGCAGTTCGTTCTCCGGCTCCTTACACTAAATTCCCAAACTGTCGTCTCCACTGAGCAGCTTTTCAGTCGGCAGCTGTGACAGAAGAACAGCTGAACAACCTGGAATCAGCCAGAAATGAACCCAACACCATTCGCCAGACGTGTCTGATCTTCAGAGTCGGACCAAATCAGACTGAGCCGTAAAACTGACCCAATATCAGGTTCAGCTCAGTTTGGTCAGTTTGTCCAGATCAGTATTAATGTTGTTTTGTTCCAGCCGGTCTGTAAAGCTTCTTACAGCCCGTTTAGTTTGGCGAATGGTGTTGGGTTCATTTCTGGCTGATTCCAGGTTGTTCAGCTGTTCTTCTGTCACAGCTGCCGACTGAAAAGCTGCTCAGTGGAGACGAAAGTTTGGGAATTTAGTGTCGCCTCGTCTTCAGAGTCGGACCAAATCAGCTGTCAGGCAGATGTGACCTTAACAGTGTCTGTTTTCTGTTTGTGGCAAAGTGAGAAGTAAAAACGTTCAGATGGCTCGAGCGTCTCCTACAGCTGCCAGAGTCGTTGCTTAGCAACGGCGTCTCAGCAGAGTGTACAGTGAAAAAACTGTGATGTTATGGTGGAACAACAGCACAGATAGAACGCCTCTCAACCAATCAGCTCATGTGGCCGGAACTGACTGTTGTATAAATACATATAAGCTTTAACTGACTGGGATGTAAGAAATAAGGAGCTCTAATACCAGAGCTCATACAGTTCCCTAATCACTAATGATATTTTCACATTTAAATCAGTTTTGGACGTTTAAAAGAGCTTCCACAAATATGTTCCTATAAACACTGGAGTGTGAATATACTTTTTTATATTACAGCACATCCAGGCATGGGGAAAACTCACAAAGCTGCACTATGTAAGAATTTTTTTGCTAAAGCTGAAAGAAATATCACTGCAGAATCAGGAAAAAATAAACATACTGAAATACCCAGACGGAAAAAATATGTGCGAACATGTATTTATATAGACTTGAAATACAGTTCAAAATTTCAGTCCACATAAAGACATTAAAATATATATCAGAATATATGGCTGTATTACCCAAATATATTTTAAAATACATATTTTCTATAATGTATGGGGAAATATTACACACAAAAATGTCTCATACAAAAATAAATGTATGTAAATGTTTATCAAAAACAGCCAAAATCATGTCTAATGCATTTCACCTTTAGACATGAATTTGTGTTCCAGTATCTTAATTTTAAATCTGATCAAACAAAGTTTTAACATTTTTTTAGGCATTGATACTCTGTGAAAACGCATTTATAATTTGATGTCTTGTTTATGCAAAACACAGGTCAGTACAGTTCATTCGGTTTTTGTATATTTAGTTATATCTGTAACCTTGGCTAAAACTATGTACAATATTATATATATATATATATATATATATATATATATATATATATATATATATATATATATATATATATATATATATATATGTATATAAAACTAATAGAAATAAATGTATTTTAAAACATATATCGAACAAACACAGTTTTGGCCGTTTTTATATATTGCAATTTTTTCTGTATGGATATGGTGAGCGTGCGCTGCTGCGATTCATCCAGTAAAGCCCAAAATAATAAATAAAAAGTCAGAGGCGTCAGGCCAGGAGTTTTTCACACCACATCATACGTCTTTATATATTAACGTCACACATACAGGCTCAAAAAGGAGATCCAGCTTGATGTTTGCGTCTCAAATGCAAAATCTCTTTGAAGCCTTTTTCAATCATTCGATTCATGCACTCAGGGAAAGGGGTCTGCACGTTGCATGCAGTTACACATTTCCACCAGAGAGGTCTCCAAATCCCCAGATCTTACATACTGCAGCTTTAAATTTTGCTTTAAAAAGTGCAAAAGGTAACCATCTCCCGGCTGAGGCTCTAATAGAGAACCAGTTTAATAAAACTGAAGCTTACCAAAGTATTTACACTTGGCTAAACCCAGCTGGGGTAGTCTATAAATGACTGCATATCGCTGCTGTCGGAACAAAACCTCATATCCTTTTTCAGTTTTTCAAATAATTTGAAATATATATATATATATATATATATATATATATATATATATATATATATATTTCATTTATATATATATATATATATATATATATATATATATATATATATATTATTTGAAAATAATTTGAAAATACCCATAGTCCTGTATATTTTATGTAAATTCCATGATGAATGGACCAAAAGAAATGACCTAAAATTACTTGGAAAAAAGTATGTTTTTTCCTTCTCCTGTAAAGTCACCCTTTTTGAGATACGAGGTTTTGATCTGACAACAACGACGTGTTAACTTTTTAAAGTTTTTTTTAAACTCATCAGATGTTATTTTACCAGAGTGCCCAAACTTTTGCATGCAACTGTATGCAGCTGTGTTTGTATAGGTAACATCAGAAATTCAGCCCATCCCTGAGTGCACATTCACAAACAGCAAGCCCTTAAAAAACATGAAGTACGGTTGCTTTTTAGAGACTTTAGACAAATTTCCAGAGATCTTAGGAAAATATCTGTAATTCAGTCATTTTGACTGCCGTCTTGACTGTGTTAAATGAAGACACTGCAGAGACGTCTCTAAAGCAGGACGTCTCTAAATCAGGACGAAGACTCAGACATTTAAAAAAAGGAACACTGACATTTAAAAGACATGTACATCCACTTCCAGAGGGACTCTGTCCAGTGGACACCAAGTGTGCTGTGAAATATTGATATGCACTCAGAACTCTGCATCTCAGCCCACTCACTTAAACGTGACTGACCTCACATGAGCCCGACCCAGTTCTTCTCCAGACCAAAAACAGAACCCAAACAGCTCACTGTGACCTAAAAAAGCACTCCGAGTCCATCAACCGCAGAGGAGCTTCTACATTCAGCATCACTGCTTGATGAACGGCTGATTCTTCTCTCTGAAAGCTCATTTGGCAGCTAAAGAGAGCGACAAACGAGGCCGCATGCTTTAGTCAGACTAACAAGACTCACGGCTCTCAGTGCCAGGCTAGATTAAACGCCAAGTAGGCCAAATAGCCAAAGCTGAAGAAAATAAGGCACAAAAGATGTGCAGGTGACTGTGCCATCAAGTGGAGGTATGAAGACATGTCAGACAAACTTTGACACTCTCTCATTAAATTACAGGTAGACAAGGCCAACATTTGACTATTTTAAACTGAATTAAGGAAAGAATCTCAACAGACAAGCTCTCAGTATTGAGTAAACAGTGAGCTGATGTCCTTCAACCTCAATAAAAGGAGAGTTCCATAGATTTTAATGATAAATGATTAAATGGTTCAGATGTAAAAATGCTGTTTAGAGTGGTTTGGTGTGAAATGCTCCATTGTAGAGAAACTTACCGTCACAGTGGTGGTGATAGGAACCAGACGTCCAGCTCTAAAAGCTCCTTCACAGAAAGTTCCTACATGAAATGATGAAAGCACTGCCTGATGACTGAGAGATGTCTTTTAGTTTGACACTAGTTTTGAGATGGTGAGCATCTGAACGCATTGTTGACACCGTTAGTCCTTAAAGAGCACTGAGAACAGTGGGTTTCGTTACAAAGAGAGCATAATTACTGACTACAGCCTCGTTTTGTTAACTGTAAATTTAAAGCTCCAAAATTTAGAGTGCCTGTTCTCCCGAAGTCTAGGGGGGTCAGTTGATTTCACAGCTCATTATTGGGGGCAGTCGTGGGCTGGAGGTTAGGGAACCAGCCTCGTGACTGGAAGGTCGCCGGTTTGATCCCCAGAGGTGTCCTTGACCAAGACACCTAACCCCCAACTGCTCCCCGGTGCTGTGGATGGGGCTGCCCACCGCTCTGGGCAAGCGTGCTCACTGCCCCCGAGTGTGTGTGTGTTCACTAGTGTGTATGTGGTGTTTCACTTCATGGATGGGTTAAATGTGGAGGTGAAATTTCCCCGTTGTGGGACTAATAAGGGTCAATTAATATACAGTTCACTATAGTCAATTTTCACGCCAAATAAAGTCTTCTTCTTTCGGCTGCTCCCTTTAGGGGTCACCACAGCGGATCACCTGCCTCCATCTTGCCCTATCCACTGCCTCCTCTACTTTCACACCAACCATCTCCATGTCCACCTTCACTACATCCATAAACCTTCTCTGAGGTCTACCTCTTCTCCTTCTACCCGGCAGCTCCATCTCCAACATCCTTTGCCCAATATATCCACTATTCCTCCTCAACACATGTCCAAACCATCTCAACCTGGCCTCTCTGGCTTTATCTCCAAACTGCTCCACCTTCACTGTCCCTCTGCTCTGCTCATTTCTAATCTTGTCCAGCCTGGTCACTCCCAACGAAAATCTCAGCATCTTCATCTCCGCCACCTCCAGCTCAGCCTCCTGTCTTTTAGACAGAGCCACAGTCTCCAAACCGTCCATCATAGCAGGACGCACTGCTGTCTTGTAGACCTTCCCATTCACTCTTGCTGCTATCCTTCTGTCACACATCAGCCCTGACACCCGTCTCCACCCACTCCACCCTGCCTGCACCCTCTTCTTCACCTCTCACGCCAAATAAGATATAATTCCTAAATGTTAGCTAGGAGGCAGTATATGAAAAATAAAACACATAGATGTCATTTTATGCACAATAAATAAAATATCAGCATTTATACGTGGCTTGTTTTACGCTGTACTATAGGGATGCATTGTGTTGGGAATTGTTTTCTATTTTTTTCCTTTGTTTTAGTTGTTATTCACTGTTAAGCAGTATTAATGCTGGAGGGTCCTCATAAGTCAACTATGTTCTGCTCTCATGGTTTGAACAAAAAGACGTACTGGAGGAGGATGGGTTCCCCCCTTTGAGTCTTGGCTCCTCTCAGTGTTTCTTCCTCTTGCTCTTAGGCAGTTTTTCCTGCCACTGTCCCCACTGGCGACACTCACTGGGACTCGTATTTTTCTGTAAAGTTGATTTGAGGCAGCGTCTGTTGTAAAAAGTGCTATGCAAATAAACTTTGATCTTGACTTGACTCACTTGACTAAGGTATTTACACTAGGATCTGAGCCCCTGAGAAAGCCAGCTCCGTACTTTGGTCTTTTAAGACAGCACCAAGGGTCCCGGGGCAAGTCGAAGACAAGGTATAAGAGCTGTGTGTGAGCCTCTTACCTGCCAGGATCAAAGATCTTTACATCAGCTGATTTGTGAGTTGCTGATATTCTGCTGTCAAAACAAAACCTCGCATCTCCAAAACGATGACTTCACAGGAGACGGAAAAACAGACTTCACTTTTAATGTAAGTCAATGGAACCAGACTTTTTCCCAACTACGTAAAGGGAAACTTTACAGACATGTACAGGTATTCCTCACCTCCTGAGCTCCTTTTCACGGTTATTCTTTATTCTATATATTACATTTCCTTCATTTTATACTTGTTAACACTTGTCTGTGTGCTTGTCTGGTCTCTTTAGTTGTTACATGTCAACCATGTGTGACTCACCAAGACTAACTCCTTGTATGTGTGATGAAATAAAGTGAGTCTGATTCTAATTCTGAAGTGCAAGCTCAGGTGAAAGCAGCCATGAAGGTGCATATTTGGCACTGTTATCCTCTTAGCAGGACGTTTGACCATAAAGCCAACAACAACAACAACAACGATAAAGACAAAGCCCAGTTCTGGGCTCTTACCCTCTGGGTCCAGCTGAGAGGTGCTTTGGCTCTTTTTCCCCAGTCCCACCATAGCAGCCATCTTGGCCCCGAAGCTGGAACGCCTCTTCTTGTCGTCCTCGTCCTCGTCGTTTCGGCCGAGCGAACACATGTCCCCTCCGACGCTGGAGCTCTTGGTGATGTTGGACCCGGGCGTCGCTGTCTGAGCCCTGTGTTTCATTTTGGATGTAAACTCACTGTCAGCAAAGCAGGTGGACACCCAGAGGACAAAGAAGACAAGAAGGACAGAAACGGAGAGGACAGCGGAGAGAGAGAGAGAGAGAGAGAGAGAGAGAGAGAGAGAGAGAGAGAGAGAGAGAGAAAGGGATAGCGAGAGAAAGCAAGGGACAGGGTTCAGCTACAGGCTTCAGGACAGGGTTGGAGGTAAAGGTCAACGATTAAAGGGGAATTTGAAGACGTCGGTCAGAGAGGTTTGATGTGGAGAGTCAGAACTTTTCACAGTGGTGGTGGAGAGCAATAGATTAATCCCAATTTTATCCCAATCCCAACACTATATATAAACCTCAGAAGATTCCACTGGTGGTTCTGGATGGTAAATAAAATGGTTATATTTGTGTTGTGACCCCTGGTTCCCATCACCACCACTGTAAAAAAAAAAAAGCTGAGTCATTAAGGATTTCACATCAAACCACTTGGAATGACTTTGTTGACATTTCAACATGAGAACTAGGCAGAAATTCTTAAAATCATCCCCTTTAAAGGTGGGCAGGTAGAGCAGGAAAGGCTGCAGGGCTACAGCACTGAGGACTGAGCGCCAGAGACAACCTGCAGGCAGCAAAGCCGCTGATGTGTCTCCTCGACTTTTGATCTTTACAGCACTTCTAGTCTCCACTCAGTGGTGCATCTCATGGGTCTTTCCCAGAGTCTTTGTGTAACCTTGTCCTGCTTTTTCTTGAGCAAACCTTTTTTCAGGTGTGTGCAAAGCTCAGGACTTTGTTTCTACGTTGTTTATTCATATAAATTACATTTGTACACGAGGTGCTTCTGACATTTGCATTTATTAGCTGCTTTGGTAACATAACAGTCAAGATTCAGAAGCGGTCAGCGGTGAACATTTACTACGTGATCTTAGTTCACACAGAAGGTAAAAGTGGAGTAAATCTGATTTTCTCACCAAATCTGATGATTAGTTTTTGGCTGTTCACATTGTGTTTTAAATGTGGTCTGTATGCGTCATCAGTCTGAACAGATCAGCCCCTAAACTGACCCGCATGAGCAAGAGAACAGCGTCACGCTGCGTCACGAGGCTCATCCAGAGGTAAACAATCACAACTGCCAACGAACGCCAGTCGCTCCCGGAGGTTCAGCTTCATCTTCACCAGCATCACAGGAGCCATGAAGCTTCAGTGACCGACCGCTGAGCTCATCACCCAGAATGCTTTCGAGCCGTAAAAAGGGCGCGGTCACTTCTTTGGTTCGTGTCGTCGGATTCTTTAAACTCTGCTTTCAGATTTTTAACTGTTCTGTGATGCTGCAGGCTCGTTCTCCTGCGGCCGCGTTCGGCATTTCTTTTGAAAGCTCTTCAAACGCAGAAGGTTTTGGACCAGTCTCTTCTAATTTTGTACAGAAACAGCCTAAACGTTTGAGTCTCAGCAGCACGAGATTATGACGAATGTCAAGTTGGATTGATGTAAAAGTTGCATGAATTCTGATCTGGCCGTTCAGACGGAGTCGCATTGCCGCAGGTTTCAGTACCACAAATGAAAGCGTCTCAAATCTGAACTAAAAATGTCAGATTCAGTGTTTTTATCGGTTCACACTGACGCTCAGACACACGTCTGTGTCACATATGCAGAAAAAATCGGATTCGGGCCTCTTTTACCTGCTGTGCAAACGTAATCTTAGACTCTGACCTCTGTTTTACCTGCTTGTAAACGCAGTCGCTAAAGTAGCTTTCTATCACCTGAGAAATGTCGCTGAAGTTCGGCCTTTTCTATCTCAGAGTAACCCGAGTGTGTGAACCCAAACTTTTGACTGTGACTGTACACACTTAAAAGAGGTTCTTTAAGAGTACTTTTGCAACCATGAACACTCAGAGAACCATTTGCATAGTTAAAGGTGTCTTTGCATCATGAAAGGGTTCTTCAGGTTGATGGAAAAAGGGCTCTAGATGGTTCCATACAGAACCTTTTTTTGAAAAAGGTTCTGCTGTAGTTATGGTACATGCTTCTTCAGAACCATTTAACCCATCCATGCAGTGAAACACCACATACACCCTAGTGAGCACACACACACACACACTAGGGGTCAGGGAGTGCACTTGCCCGGAGCAGTGGGCAGCCCTATCCACAGCTCCCAGGGAGCAGTTGGGGGTTAGGTGTCTTGCTCAAGGGCACTTCAGTCATGGACTGTCGGCTCTGGGGATCGAACCGGCGACCTTCCGGTCACAGGGCTGGTTCCCTAACCTCCAGCCCACGACTGCCACCAGATTTAGTGCTGCCATAGCAGCACCTTCAAAAATAAGAACGTTCAACGTTCCCCTCCACGGAAATCTTTAGTAAAAGGTGAAAGATTTGTGCATGAATGAAGAGAAACCTGAGCTTCTTACAGCAGAAGGATCCTTTTCGGTGCTGTATAGAACTCTTTGGAAAAAAAGAAATCTATACAGAACCATCTATAGAACCTTTTCCACCAATCTGAGGAATCTATTCATGATGCAAACTATTTAATCATGCTTTTTTTTCATGGTTCACGGTTCTATACAGAACAATCGTCTTTACTAAAGAACCCTTAAAGAACCATCTGTAGCTAAACATTTGTTCCAGTTCAGTGATTAAGAAATGTCAGGCGTGCTGACGGCTGGGTCTGCGTTCTGATATTGGTGTTCTCTGCCATTTCAGTTACATATTGGAGTTCCTCAGAGGGACCCGGCGGGCCCCGAGCCACTGCGGGTCACAGCTCCGGCCTGTACGAGGGTGGAGCGCGTTCACGTTCTCCGGGGATTTCTGCAGAGCTGCTGGTTACTGGTACAGCGTGTTCCTGATTCACAGTCATCGTGCCCTGCATTTTTATCTGAAGGACCGGGCAGAGCGGGAGGTTATATAACAACCTAATGAAGTGACACAGAGAGACGAGCTCCAGAGGGCTGGAGGATGAGAGGATGACCAATTAAATGCATTATCGTTCTTTATGTGCAGTTGGGGTACCGTTATCCACTTTAATAACTACTAATGACCACGGCTGTGTGAGTGAACACACTCTGTCCACTTTACCAGAAACCCCTCTCTTGCAGCTCCATTGTGTACACGCTTGTGTACCGTCAGAGACTGCAGCTCGTCTGTTGAAGCACAGTTTGTGTTCTCCCTCCTCAGTTTCTGACCATAGAGCCGATCTTGGTTAAGGTTAGGGTGGCGGTCCAACCCTAGCAAAATCCTCTTGCAGCACTGTTGTGTCTGATACACTCCCACAAGCACCACACACACTCGTACATGTATACGTCACTGTGACACACACACACACACACACACACACAGACACACAGACACACACACACACACACACATATACATATATATTCGCTGTTGTCAGAACAAAACCTCAATTTTTGTCGATTTTCAGTCTTTGACATAATTTGAAAATGCATGTTGCCCTTCATATTCTGTATAAATTTCATGAAGGATGGACCAAAATAAACGGGCAAAAAAGACTTGATTAAAATTCTGGTTCCATTGACTTACACTGAAAGTAATGTATGTTTTTCCTTCTCCTGTAAAGTTACCATTATGGAGATATGAGGTTTTCGTCGTCACGTCTCAACACGAACTACGGATGACGCGCAGGGCCAAATAGGATTCGCGTTAACGGCACTATTTATTTTAATCGCGTTAAATTGAGATTGCGTTAATGCGTTATTATGGCGTTAACTTCGACAGCCCTAATACACACACACACACACACACACACACACACGAGAATGGGAGAATGGACCACCACCCAAATAACATCTGGACAACAGTGGCCCTGTGGTCAGAAACTGACCGGTGATGAATTGGGCCAGTGAGTGGAAGCACAAGGTGGGTGTTTCTAATAATGTGGCCAGTGAGTGGAAGTACAAGGTAGGTGTTTCCAATAATGTGGCCAGTCAGTGGAAGTACAAGGTAGGTGTTTCTAATAAAGTGGCCAGTGAGTGGAAGTACAAGGTAGGTGTTTCCAATAATGTGGCCAGTCAGTGGAAGTACAAGGTAGGTGTTTCTAATAAAGTGGCCAGTGAGTGGAAGTACAAGGTAGGTGTTTCCAATAATGTGGCCAGTCAGTGGAAGTACAAGGTAGGTGTTTCTAATAAAGTGGCCAGTGAGTGGAAGTACAAGGTAGGTGTTTCCAATAATGTGGCCAGTCAGTGGGGGTTTGTGTTGCCACTGTGTGCATCCAGAAGCCGAACCACTGAAGATGTTTCTGCAGACGGCCGGCTGGAGTGTTTCTACGGCTGTGACGAAGAGGATGAATCTGTTTCTATGGCAACTCTGTCCTCAGTGCTTGCCTTTGCGTGCTTCAGGATCCTCTGTGATGAACTCACATGACCCTTTACCCATTAGACTATCACACCCTTATAAGACATTAATGCACACAAAGAAAATGTGTTCTAGGAGCGCTGATGATTTTTTTACATTTATAAGACACGTAAAAACGATGCTGATGGGCAGAAATGAGCACGTATCCAAAACACATTCCAATAACTGTAAAAGCACAAACATAAAACGGATCGGACACCAATTATCACGTACAAATCCACTCCAAATGTCTTCTGATTGTCATTTTTCCATGCAACCGCTTCTCAGAAGTGGGTTTATTGGATTGGCGTGATCAGAGTCCTAATGCATGCACGTAGGCGGGTGGAGAGGTGGCTGGAGTTCAGTGTCTCGCTCTCCTTCAGCATTAAACAGAAGGAACGCGGCTAATTGTTTCTTTGAAAAGCTGCTTCCCTCAGATCTTTTCATGGCATGAAATCAATAAGCAGGAGTTGCGCAGCGCATCTGTGGAAGTGAATGAAGACGAATGGTAGAGGAGGAGCGCTGACCAAAAATGTCCTTGCTTCCTCCGTGAGTGAAGGACCTAAATGCCGCAAGCTGTGCACTGACAGCGCGAACACAGTGACGAATCGCTTAACAATGCAGCGTATTGTTAGGGATGCACCCAAATTTTGGGCACTCAAACATTACGGCCAAATGGCCATTATAGTGGAACTATCAGGTTTTGGCCGAGAAATTAAAAAGGCCAAAAGTTTTGGGGCTGGAAAAAACTCCCAAAAGATTAATTAAGTGCTGACATTGGACACTTGATGTTCAATTAAATGAAGATGACACAAACAAAGAACTGTGATTAAAATCCTGCGCTGGTCAACACAGATGCATTCAAACAGTTCGAGCAGTAGATCAGCAGTGGACGTCTGAATGATTCACGTGAGATTTATTCTCTGTGTTCATGCTGGGTGACGGTACGAAACCCCAGAGCAACTACAGGTTTAAAAAACACGGAAAATCTGACATTCAGCTCCAAACGCAGAACACAGGAACCACAGAAGCAGAATGGAAAGTCAGAGCAAAAGGTGACGGAACAACGACGGACTTCATTGCCTCGAATGACCAGCCGCTCTCTGTTGCCGAGGATGTTGCCTTTGGTGGCGCATGCTGTAGCCTAGGTACTGTAATCATTTAGTAACCAGATTTGTCTCATTGAAGGATGTTATCAATAATAAATAGAACAAGCCTTGCAGCCTTTTGTATGTTTAGTATGTCAATTCAAAAGCATAAATAAATGGCTAAATAAACAAAACAAAAACACAAGTTCTGAATTTCGATGCATTGCTATGCAACGTATTACACCGATCCTTGTTTCTGCTCTCACTGTCCACTTTATCAGCTCCACTGACCGTATAGCTGCACTCTGTAGTTCTACAGTTACAGACTGTAGTCCATCTGTTTCTCTGATACTCTGTTACCCTGTTCTTCAGTGGTCAGGACCCCCATGGACCCTCACAGAGCAGGTACTGTTTGGGTGGTGGGTCATTCTCAGCACTGCAGTAACACTGACATGGTGGTGGTGTGTTAGTGTGTGTTGTGCTGGTCTGAGTGGATCAGACACAGCAGTGCTGCTGGAGTTTTTAAACACCTCAGTGTCTCTGCTGGACTGAGAACCAATAATTTCCAGCCAGCAGCGTCCTGTGGGCAGCGTCCTGTGACCACTGATGAAGGACTAGAGGACGACCAACACAAACTGTGCAGCAGCAGATGAGCTGTCGTCTCTGACTCTACATCTACAAGGTGGACCGACAAGGTAGGAGTGTCTAATAGAGTGGACAGTGAGTGGACGCAGTGTTTAAAAACTCCAGCGTTATGTAAGAACTGCAGCACTTTGACAGCTTTAGCCACTGAATTTGTCATCAAATTAAACTACAAAGTCAAAATTAATAACTCAGTTTACCTACTAGACTGGACATGTTTGCAAACTGTGCCTGAGTTCCTGCTCAGCTGAGAGTTTTTGCTGTGGCTGTCATCTGTGAACAGCTGCTCACGTGACGCTCGGGAGGGCTACAGAGACGTTAGTGATGCTGGGCGGAGCGTTTGGGGGAGGATCACAGCAAGAGAGGATGGGGAGGCAGTGAACATAGAGAACACATACAGCACGGCAACACGGTCATAATCGCAAACACGTACACATGCAGACTCATAGGCGCTCACACTTTCAGATAGAACTATGCACACTTAAGAGTGCACTGAGGGGCATCTCCCAACATCCAGACACTCCCAGCAACGACAGGCCTCACTCACCAAGTCTCTTCTTAAAACCCACACACGCAGTTTTCACTAATATTCTGACACTCACCAATGTTTTCTTATCTGAGATTTGTTATTTCAGACCCTGCCTTCAACACGGTGGTGGTAGTATGAGGGAAGGCTGATTGAGGGAGGGCGGAGAACTCTGACAACTTGGGCTGGAGAAGGCCGGACCCCCTCATAGCTGCAGTAGGGCTGATGAACAGGGAGGAGTTACAGTGGAGGTGGTGGGGATTGTGAACACTTCTTCAAGGGAACGGAAGGTGAAGTTGGGTCATTCTACAGAAACGTCCACTTTTCTATCTGTCCATAGATGTCACTGGTGTCACCTATCCTCATTAGTATTACACATAAGAAAGATAACACCAGAGACGGTAACACCAGCGACGGTAACACCAGCGACGGTAACACCAGAGACGGTAACACCAGCGACGGTAACACCAGCGACGGTAACACCAGAGACAGTAACACCAGCGACGGTAACACCAGAGACAGTAACATCAGAGACTGTAACACCAGAGACAGTAACATCAGAGACTGTAACACCAGAGACAGTAACATCAGAGACTGTAACACCAGAGACGGTAACACCAGAGACAGTAACACCAGAGACGGTAACACCAGAGACGGTAACACCAGAGACTGTAACACCAGAGACGGTAACACCAGAGACAGTAACACCAGAGACAGTAACACCAGAGACAGTAACACCAGAGACGGTAACACCAGAGACGGTAACACCAGAGACGGTAACACCACAGTGACCTCAGATTAAAGTCGGTCACACCAGTGACGTCAGCTAAAAGCTCCATATGAGATCATGAGCTGAGTGAGAAGATCTCTGAGAACTGAGAGACACAGTGGACTCACCATGAGCTTTTCTTCATAGATCCTCAGAAAACAGGTAAAAGGAAGTCGAGTGACGTCATCGGTGTAGCTTTTATTTCAAAATAAGAGATTTTTGTTATGTGGTAACACCAGGGACGCGACTCCTGGGGACGACAACTTTTTATATACGTATTTAATATTTTTTTGCCATTTTGTTTTCTTCGTGACATTTAAATCATATATTTCGTAGTCATGTAAAGATTATTGTACCTAAAATTGCAGAAAAATTGCAGTTTTTTTTTCTTCAAAATATGGCCACAGCCTTCACACACGACTGGAATTCTATATGATTCTGTATGATGAAAACCAGTATTGCTAAATTGAGGCTCTAGAAGGAGTAATTGCTAAAATAACGTATTGTTTTATTTGAAAATATAAATAAATTGTAACCCTGACATGTTTTTCAAGTGTAATATATCTGTAAACGCTAGGCACACAGTAATGGACGTTTCTGTAGAGTGACCCAGTTGTGAACGTATAGGGCGTTCGATTGGAAGAAGGAGGGGTTTCGGGCACGTTCCTCTCCCCAAACTTCAGTTCTAGCTACGTTTTCTTCTCAGGTGAGAACAGAATCTACACAAACTCCAGAGCACAAAGGTGAGAGCAGTCCTGCGCTTTCTGAATCTGACAAAGCCTTTTCTCCAGGACACATTTAAGAGCCAGCTTAGGAAGACACTGGTGAATGAGGCCCATTAATCTTTTATAGAGTGTAGCGTCTGCGGCGTAACCCAATGGTGTAGCCTTACACATTTGGCTCAGGGCGAAACATGACAAACCACGGTCAAGGCTTATTTAGACCAGGGTTATCAGGCCTCATTCACCAGCATCTTCCTAAGTGAGTTCTTGAGAAAGGCTCTAAGAAAAGGTCTGTCAGATTCATGTCGTGTTCTTAAAGCGCAGGATGGTTCTCACCGCTGGGCTCTTGAGTGTGTGTAGATTCTGTTCTTCCCTAAGATCAAAAGAATTTCACAAAAAAGAATTTTTGTGAAAACTGAGTTTTAACCCTGTACTGCACACATTATGAGAGCAATTAAATAAAAATCAGTTCACTTTTCTTGCATAAAGTAGTCCTTGATGTATTTTTTCAGAACTAATTACTAACATTAAAAATAATAATAATAATAACGTGTGCAGGCGCCCTGTTGGAGTGTGTTGCCTTGAGGCAACATTTGTGTGACAATGGAAAGAAATGATATAGAGCTATATTAACTGAAGTGGTGAGACCTGGCTTGTGACTGGCTGTCGCACAGTGTTGCTTCTAGGCAACAAAGAAATTTCTGCAAAATCTCATCACAAAAAAATTGATACTCAATGTTCAAAAAGAGGTTTAGACAGACATTGTGACCAAGTACATGCTTTGTATTGACGTACTCAAACTCTTCTCTTCGTTATTAACACCAATGTTGACTTTAAAGAAGTGTTATGTCATTGTAAAGTGAGGGAAATGACTTTGTTGCCCTGAGGCAACATCGTGCAATAGAGGGTTAAGAAGAAATTTCTTCCTAAGAACGCTTGGTGAATGAAGCCCACTGTTTTTCAGGGTTCTTGACTAAAGACAATGGTTCTGCATAGACGCATTCATTAAAGGGTTCTTTGCACAGTGAAACTGTTCCTCAGATTGATGGAGAATGTCTTGTCTTTGGTTCTATCTAGCACCAAAGAGGGGTCTGTTATTGTTCTGCAAAGCATTTAATCATTCAAATGGTTCATTGAGTGTTCATGGTGCTATACAGAACCACTGTCCTTACTGAAGAACTCTTAAAGAACCTTATTTTTTTAAGAATGTAGAGTGGAGCATAGGTCAGAAAGGCATTCAGATCTTGTCCGCCTTGGAGGCGAGTACCCGGCTGGAGCAGGGGTCTGTACGGTTCTAATTCAAGCGAGTAAATCGGTCTTGTACTGTAGGTGGTTCTATATAGAACCTTTCTGAAAAGGGTTCTCCATAGCACCAAAAAGGGTCCTACTATTGTAACATTGCAACAGCAGACAAACCCTTTTTGGTGATATATAGAACCCTTTCTAACAAAAAGACAGTGGTTCTATGAAGACGCATGCTGCAGTGGTTCTGTGCATGGTATAACTGTTCTTCAGTTTGCTGGAGAATGTGATGTATCTGGTTCTATATAGCACCAAAAAGGGTTCTGCTTTGTTATAATGACAAGCTTTTAACAACAGAAGAACCCTTTTTCTTTTACAGAGCCAAGTTCTATATAAAACCATCTACAACACATTGTCCATCAGTCTGAAGAACCCTTTCACACTGCAAAGAACTATTTAATCTTGCAAAGGGTTTCTGAAGTGTTCATGGTACTAGAAAGCACCATCTTCTTTACTAAAGAACCTGTGAAGCACCTGAGTTTTCAAAAGGTTTCTAGATAGAACCATATAAAACACGTTTTCCAACAAGCTGAAGAACCATGCAAAAGAACTCTTTAATCATGCAAAGGGTTCTGTGAGTGTTCATGGTTCTACACAGAACCATCTTCTTTACTAAAGAACCGTTGAAGAACCATCTTTTTTAAGAGTGTATTAGGTTGTCTTAGAAATGTCCGGATGTCCTGCAGCACTTTAACACTGAACAATGCTGGGAATCACTGGTCAGCAGCTACGGAGGAACAGACATACGCTGGACTCTACGTTTAATCTGCCGTCCTCTAATGATGCTAACCTGTCCGGCTCCTCTTCTGCTTCCTCTTCAGGAGCCTCCACACCACCCCCCTCTGCCCCTTGGGACCCTCCCCCCTCTGCTTCTGGGGCTGTTCCTGTGGTTTCCGCTCCCCTCTCTGCTGTAGCGGCTCCAGTGTTCTCCTCCCCCTGAGACTGACTCTGCTGGAGCGCCTCGCCACGGCTACATGCACAAACACACAAACACACACACACACACACACATGCAGAAACACAAAGAGATGCAGACGGAGACCACGGGCCGAGAGGAAGCATGCAGGACAGAAGACAGAAGAGACGGCAGTGAGCATGAAGACACGCCAGCGCTATCCGTTTAAGTTATGACAAACAACAGCATCAGTCAGAGCAGTGATGGAGGGAGTGAGTAGAGACCACCTGAAAGAAAAGCGCTAAACCCGAGAGAAGTGGCCTGTCAACATTAAGCTCTTTCTGAAGCAGCAGACATGTGTTAAAGCTTTCATGCCGGCAGGCCTGTCCTCCACGCTGCTTTGAGAGGTTTCCCCAGTTCCTCCGAATGCAGTGGATGAGGCAGGACACGCTCGGAGTCTGGAGTTTGTTTCCTTAGTTATACCGGTGCTATGAGGCCAAGGCTGCTAACAAGTAAAGCTCATACCCATTTATTGACCGACCATTTGTTCAATCGAACTGAATTGAATTTAGAACCATTATTATTTAACCCATCCATGCAGTGAAACACCCACATAGATGCACACTAGTGCACACACACACTAGGGGGCAGTGAGCACACTTGCCCGGAGCGGTGGCCAGCCCTAGGGAGCTCAGGGAGCGATTAGGGGTTAGGTGCCTTGCTCAAGGGCACTTCAGTTACTACGTCCTTAAAACCTTCTGCTTAGGCTACCTGGTAGAAGCATTACCCAGAGGAGAACATCTGGATAGTTCTGGTCCTGGTGATTTACTGTTGAACTGCAGTATAAAAGACTAAAAATGTAAAATGAATGTTCTACGCACTTCAGTCAGACGTCAATCAAACCCAGGCCGAATCCCAAACGGCTCCGTGCTCCCTAAATAGTGTTCTAGCTACACAAGTGTAGAAGTTCTAGCCTCTACAGCCAAACAGTGCATCATTTATCCAGTGTGGATGTGTCTTGGTCTTGGACTACAGCCCTTGCTATTTGGTGAGGTATAAGCTTCCATTACTCGTTAGCTAAATTAGCCTTCATTGCAAATCTAAAGACACAAACTGCAGACACCAAATGTCCCGGCTGGTGATATAAAGTGGGAGCGCTGAACTCAGACTCTGAGCTCAGACCTGCTGCTCTCCCAGCCATGGACAAACACTCACTGACATTACTGCTTGGTTCAGGTTTAAACAAGCAGAACCAAACCTGATCTCCACCAGAACCGGACAGAGGAGCTCATTACAAGCACAGAGAGAGTTGCTCATGACGGGAATCGGTTTAAGATCATTAAGTCATTTGAACCACAGACGATGGGATATGGTTTTGGTAACTAAGGCCAAGTATCAGCAATAACACTGAATTATCAATTGGTCAAATTCAAATACTCAGAGAATTAAACCACCGGTGCAGTGAAGTTTTGGGTTGACTGTAAGGTAAAGGCCTAAGTTAGGGGTGGACGATATGACAAAAATATAATATCACGATACTTTGAAACATCTTCTTAATACACAATATGCATCCTGATATTTATCTTTTCTGAAGTTTGAGGAGCTACAACAGACAAAATGATTTTTGTTTACCGCTTCATGTTGCACTAAATCAGTGCTAAGTATTGATGAAATCTGCAACATACATTATATTTCCAAAGGTCCTCACTCCCCCATCCAGATCACTGAGTTCAGCTGTTCCAGTCACTTCCATGGCCACAGGTGTATAAAGCCGAGCCCCTAGGCCTGCAGACTGCTTCTACAGACATTAGTGAAAGAATGGGTCGCTCTCAGGAGCTCAGTGAATTCCAGCGTGGTACCGTGATCGGACGCCACCTGTGCAGCAAGTCCAGTCGTGAAATTTCCTCACTACTAAATATTCCACAGTCCACTGTCAGTGGGATTATAACAAAGTGGAAGCGATTGGGAACGACAGCAACTCAGCCACGAAGTGGTCGGCCACGTAAAATGACAGAGCGGTCAGCGGATGCTGAGGGGCATAGTGCACAGAGGTCACCGACTTTCTGCAGAGTCAATCACTACAGACCTCCAAACTTCATGTGGCCTTCAGATCAGCTCAAGAACAGCGTAGAGAGCTTCATGGAATGGGTTTCCATGGCCGAGCAGCTGCATCCAAGCCTTACATCACCAAGCGCAATGCAAAGCGTGGAATGCAGTGGTGTAAAGGAATCCGATGGACGAGTCTGGGTTTGGCGGTTGCCAGGAGACTTCAGCACCAAGAGATTTTGGACAATTTCATGCTCCCAACTTTGTGGGAACAGTTTGGGGAAAAATTCCCATAAACACTCCTAACCCTTGTGGAAAGCCTTCCCAGAAGAGTTGGAGCTGTTAAAGCTGCAAAGGGTGGGCCGACATCATATTAAACCCTATGGATTAAGAATGGGATGTCACTCAAGTTCATAGGAGAGTGAAGCCAGACGAGTGAATACTTTTGGAAATATAGTGTAGTCAGGAAAGCATATTGCGATGTGACATGTGATCCAATTTATCACAATAATGACTAATACTGTCCACCCCTACTGTAAATCACACACCTCTGTTTTCATATATAGTATATTCACTCTAAGAATGACCATATATATATATATATATATATACACACACACATATATATATGTAATGTGTCATAGTTACAGTGACAGCCTAGGGAAGCTCTTTAGGCCACTTTGAAAATCAGTGTGGTCCACACCCCACCCTTCTATGGTCCATTATTTCAGATGAGAAGGTCAAAAGTCGGAATGCACCTACCTGATCCTGCGAGTGGCCCGCGCCCTCTCAGACTGGACAGACATGTAGCTCGCGCTGCTAAGCCGAGACGCGCTCGACATAGCGGACACGTCGCTTACATCACTGTCCGACGACTTCATGGACAGACTGTCCATCCCTCGCTGTTGGGTGGAGGTGGGGGGGGTGGGGTGGAGGGGGTGGGAGCGGATGAAATGGCAGAATGTTTATAACATTCATGCTGCTGTAATAATATTTGTAATAAGACTTGAATATTTTTGTCATTTATAAGACAAAATATAACGTAATACATGATTATATTTCACTGTTGTTGGAACAAAAAAACGGTGACTTTACAGGAGAAGCAAAAAACCTACTTTACTTTCAATGTCAGTCAGAATTTTTCCCCCAAGTCATTGTGGGTCGTTTCCTTTGGTCCATATATATATATATATATATATATATATATAATTTTTTTGCATTTTTATTTTATTTTTGTTCACTGCAAGGTCACATTTTATGCTTTATTCCAGTATATTAAAGTGAGCAAATAAACCATACATGTGCATTAAAGGGTGTGACCCACGAAGGCGTTTAACTTATTTTCTCAAACAAAATCAACAAAGCATCGTTGTCCAGGGGTGCACTAACTTTTACATTTACATTCTGCACTTCTGACCATTTTGTTTGTATTGAAATAAAAAAAATATAAAACCATGGCAGAAAAGTAAAGGATGCTTTTCCCCCGCATCCCCACGCACCAGCGACGTTCCATCGATTTCAATTAAGCGACCGAACCGGAGAAGGAACTTGTGCCGTAACATCACGGCTGTGATTCGGTTGCAGGTACGAGCTGAAGAAGATCATACAGTTATATTCCTATCTTACAACGCTTCTTCAAAACAAAGAAAATAGTAAAGCACTCCTTCAGTCTTTTATCACATGTGCTTTAAAATTCGCAAAGTCTTCCGCCAAGAAAGTACACACAGCAGCCCTTTTACCCTGGTCAGGACCCCCATGGACATTCTCAGCACTGCAGTAACACTGACATGGTGGTTGTGCTGGTATGAGTGGATCAGACAGCAGCAGTGCTACTGGAGTTTTTAAACACTGTGTCCACTCACTGTCCACTCTATTAGACACGCCTACCTTGTCGGTCCACCTTGTGGATGTAAAGTCAGAGACGACAGCTCATCTGCTGCTGCACAGTTTGTGTTGGTCATCCTCTCGTCCTTCATCAGTGGTCACAGGACGCTGCCCACAGGACGCTGCCCACAGGACGCTGCCCACAGGACGCTGTTGGCTGGATATTTTTGGTTGGTGGACTATTCTCAGTCCAGCAGCGACACTGAGGTGTTTAAAACTCCAGCAGCACTGCTGTGTCTGATCCACTCGCACCAGCACAACACACACTAACACACCACCACCACCATGTCAGTGTTACTGCAGTGCTGAGAATGACACATCACCGAAAATTACCTGCTCTGTGAGGGTCCATGGGGGTCCTGACCACTGAAGAACAGGGTAACAGAGTATCAGAGAAACAGATGGACTACAGTCTGTAACTGTAGAACTACAGAGTGCAGCTATACGGTCAGTGGAGCTGATGAAGTGGACAGTGAGCGTAGAAACAAGGATCATAATGTTGTGGTTGATCGGTGTATACAATGTTATTTTTTTAATTATTGCAGGTGGGATACATAACTAGAGTGAATACTAATCTTTGAAGTCTCAGAAATTTAGGGCACTCAATATAAAATATCAAGGGTCCCCAAAATGTGTTCAAACCAGTGATTCTCAGTCTGGGGGTCGTGACTCGTGAGATAGTCATCAAAAAGGTAGCTCAGCTTATTCAGACATATCTTTTAGACAGACCTTCCTATGAAATGTCAATGCCATTGATCTCTCACTGTCATTATAAGCAATCATTAATTAACCTCTGGGACCCCCTGAATGTCTCAAAATCATAATTCTGGGGCGTCACTGAAAATAAACGTATTATATACTGTCTGTTAGAGGAGAACAGACGCTAAAATGCAAAGTCAGGTCACTGTTTATCTGCTTCACCCACAATCAGCTTCTATCTTTGGTGTTCTCAACTAACTAGAGCTGCAGCACTGGCTCACCCAGTTGGTCCTTCATAGTCTAGAAACTGTAACTTTGCCCAAATTCCTCTGAAAACACCCCTGAAAAACAACATTGACTGTGCTTAAATGGAAAGATTTTTCCAATCTGATTAAATACATTCCGATAATAGATGAAGGCTGAGGTGTTTATTCTCACTCTACTCAACAATCTGATGTAAATCTCTGTTTACGTGCACACTACAACTAATTAGATATAAATTTACGTGGAGAACCACTTAGTGTAGACGTTACCATGACAACGAGCATCACGTGAGGTCCAGTCAGAGTGAGATGAGCAGCAGTGAGCAGTGATTGTGTTTCTAACTGCTTTAAAATGACGTCAGACTCAGGAAAACGTCCTTCACACGTCCTTATTAAAGAAGGCCGAGAGGAAGACGTCGTGCTCTGAGACGCATAAGCTGGACGTCCGTCCCACCGCCGTCTTTTAAAGATCAGAGCATGAACTTCGTCTCCTCTGCAGACCAGTTTCTGCTCCGCCGTGTTGAACGGTATAAACTCTCACTGTGACGCGACGCACATGCAGAACGGACTGAAACTTTCCGATAGGGAATGTAATCGGATTCAGGAGTTTACACGGATATTATTCTTCTATTTAACTGTTTATTTAGAGGATTACCCACCTCGATCAATCAGATAGAAACTGTATTCCGAATGGCCTCAATCGGACTAGACTATTCCGATTGACCTATTAGTCTGATTATTAAGAGATTATTTGGCTACATGTTAAACATGGCTAATGTCATGAAACAATGCTTTTTTATAGAAGGAAAAAAAACTTTTTACATTACTGCATAATTACATTGCCGCATCTAAATAGTGGGACATATGGCAGGAAATCCAGAGCTGTTCCTTCTTAATGAACGGCACTAAAGTCAAACAGAGGGAAAAGTACAGCTGCCATCTCTCCTGCCTGAGTCGTGTGTGGCTTTTTCAGTCTGCTGATGACACAGAGCAGAGGCTCAGGCCCAGACATGCTTATAAAACCCGTTTAAAATACCAGCACAGAGGTTTACCCTGTTCTAATAATGGATCAGACTGAAGACAGCAGCCAAGGCTCCATTCTTTGTAAAGTCACCACACATTTATTCCCTGAATATGATTTTTTTACATAATGAATTCAGGAACTCAGGTTGTCTCACGATGTTCAGTTTATTAAAACTCAAACAGTGGGTGACATGAACTCCAGTGGGGAGTCTAAACTGTACCTGACAAGAGAAGATAAGCTAAGATGAGAAAGAACAGCATCACTGCCTGAACAGAGCCCTGGACCTACATTTTTGTTTTTTGTAAGTTGTTTGTATAATTTGGCCCGCACAATGTGTCAACATGATAAAGTGAATTTGTCCAAAATGACTCAGAAGGAAATTTTGGTATGTCAACTTACATTGAATGTTTTTTACTGTAAAGTCACTGTTTCATCTTCAGTAAAGTCACTGCTTTATCTCCTGTAAAGTCACTGTTTTATCTCCTGTAAAGTCACTGCTTTATCCCCTGTAAATTCACTGCTTTATCTCCTGTAAAGTTACTGCTTTATCTCCTGTAAAGTCACTGCTTTATCTCCTGTAAAGTCACTGCTTTATCTACTGTAAAGTCACTGCTTTATCTCCTGTAAAGTCACTTCTTTATCTCCTGTAAAGTCACTGCTTTATCTCCTGTAAAGTCACTGCTTTATCTCCTGTAAAGTCACTGCTTTATCTCCTGTAAATTCACTGCTTTATCTCCTGTAAAGTCACTGCTTTATCTCCTGTAAATTCACTGCTTTATCTCCTGTAAAGTCACTGCTTTATCTCCTGTAAAGTCACTGCTTTATCTCCTGTAAAGTCACTACTTTATCTCCTGTAAAGTTACTGCTTTATCTCCTGTAAAGTCACTGCTTTATCTCCTGTAAAGTTACTGCTTTATCTCCTGTAAAGTCACTACTTTATCTCCTGTAAAGTTACTACTTTATCTCCTGTAAATTCACTGCTTTATCTCCTGTAAAGTCACTGCTTTATCTCCTGTAAAGTTACTGCTTTATCTCCTGTAAAGTCACTGCTTTATCTCCTGTAAAGTCACTACTTTATCTCCTGTAAAGTTACTGCTTTATCCCCTGTAAAGTCACTGCTTTATCTCCTGTAAATTCACTGCTTTATCTCCTGTAAAGTCACTGCTTTATCTCCTGTAAAGTTACTGCTTTATCTCCTGTAAAGTCACTGCTTTATCTCCTGTAAAGATACTGCTTTATCTCCTGTAAAGTCACTGCTTTATCTCCTGTAAATTCACAGCTTTATCTCCTGTAAAGTCACTGCTTTATCTCCTGTAAATTCACAGCTTTATCTCCTGTAAAGTCACTGCTTTATCTCCTGTAAAGATACTGCTTTATCTCCTGTAAAGTCACTGCTTTATCTCCTGTAAAGTCACTGTTTTAAGAGATCCTAAAGCATGGCCTTACTCAGGTATGATCTCGTTCCCATGCCTTTCAAAGTTATGGCCATGACTTAATTATCTCATTTCCATGCCCTACTAAATCATGGTGACGGATTAGGACCTCGTTTCCATGCGTTACTACGTCATGGCGATGCATTATTTTTATTTATATGTGATGTCACCAGTGGGCCTCCATAGTTCACACTTTCAATCTGCAAAATGCTTGGAAGACAAACACATTCTGAAATATGTTTTTTGCATCGAGGGGAATACGTACCCTGGACGGATCCTTCAGAGAACCTGCAGAAAAAGAGAGAGAGAGAGATAAAAAGCCATGAATCTGATCTGTTGACTTCAGCAATGCGTCCACTGATTTTAGCAGCTCGCAATAAAAAAAGAACACATGTTGCTTCTCACCAGTAAATATGACAGTTTTAAATCATATTATATTGTTATATTTCTGACAAAGACAGTTCACAGAAAAACCGCATCATGCACATCAGCAATGCGCACATCATTTACGGTTCCACTCATAAAAAAAGGTTCTTCAAGGGTTCTTAAGTAAAGAAAATGCTTTGAAACGGGTTCTTTATAGCACCAAATGGGTTGTTGTATTGATGAAGAATGTGTTGCAGATGGTTCTATACACAACCTTATAGCACCAAAAAGGGTTCTTCTATTGTAACAAGCTTAGTATGGTAAAAATACAAGAACCCATTTTGGTGCTATACAGAACCCTTTTCAAAAAGGTTCTATATAGAACTATGAACCCTTTGCATGATTAAAGATTCTTTGCATAACGAAAGGGTTCTTCATTCTTAATGCATGTGCTGTAGATGTTTTTTTATAGAACTGTCTTGAAAATGGTTCTATATAGCACCAAAACGGGCTCTTCTACTGTTAGGATCCTAAGCTTGCTACAATAGAAGAACCCTTTTGGTGCTATATGGAACCCTTTTCAAACAGGCTGCATATAGATGCATCTGTAGCACATCAACCATCAATCTGAAGACTGCGTTCATGATGCAAAGAACCCTTTAATCGTTCTTTGAGCATTCATGGTTCTATACAGAACCCTTGAAGAACCATTGTTTTTACGAGTGTAGAGTCCTCTCTGTTGTCAGTAAGAGCTTTAAAACAAGATAAGAAGGCTTCACTGAGATACAGTGTCGCCGATCGGACGCCCACAGAATCTAGTGCTGCATAAAGCAGATGGACTGACCTCAGCTGTGGCCTGAGGACGTCCTAGAACGTACACTGGAACACAAGCGGTTTTCTTTCACACTGGACCGACCCTGAGCGCATTCAACCAGAGTAGCTTCCAAGATGGGATCAGTCAACACAAAAGGATTTTGGCCTCAAGTCCAAGTTCAAGAGTTCAAGGTGGATTTACACCTCTGTGTTTGAACGGGTTCGGAAAAAAGATCCATATCTGCCTCAAAACGGCTTGTAAAGTTCCATAAGGTACTTGAGCTCTATCTTAGCACAGAAACCAGCTCACAGAAGCTCTCTGAACCCATTTCCCTATATTCATCCTGCCAGTGTAACTGAATCAGTGACTGGGTGAAAGAAATGCGGTGGTTTCTTCGTCTTACATGCACAGTTAACACTTTACAATTCCCACTTTACTCACGGGGAACGGATCCTTCCTTGCCTTTCCCTGTCTGGATACTGATGAATACTATATTGTCTTATTAATTACAGCACATACAGACACATTTGCAGAGGTTTGACTGAGGAATTCAGACACTATGAGCCAGTACGATACCTGCATCTCCGTTCTCTGTCACTGCCTCTACTGTCGCAGTGTGAGATGGTGGTGAAGATGAGACACAAAGTGAGGGCAAAACAAAAACAGGCACACGTTTCAGCAGAAATGTAGAGCTGTCACAATGAATCGTTGTGAGTGACGTCAGAAATAAAGGTATAAACAGTGTAAATGTTTCCTCAAAGCTCCAGCAGTGGTTCTAAGGTCTGATGGTGGAGCTTAAATCAGTTCCTCCAGGTGAAAAGTTGGTATTTGCTCCTTTTCATAACCGAATGTTTTAAAACAGAGCAGTAGAGTAAAAGCCTGGAGGCGAGGCGAGGCGGGGTGTGTGGAGTCAGTCCATCTTAGAACAGATCATTTCAGTGGATTATGGTTCAGTTATGTTCCCTGACTGAAGGGACTGAGACGGAGCCTTGAGGGAACCACCCCAGTGACGGTTTAGTAGCTTTATTTCTGAGAGTGTAGTGATTATTATGAGTTTAATCAAGTCATCTGTTTAAAATAAAAATGGGCTTAACTGAACAACCAAAGGTAGACTGAGTACAAACCACTAAGACACCAAAATGCATAAAATGAGCATCTATTGGACCTTCTTACCATAAGAGAAACCAATAGGAGCATTGAAAATATGCAGCAGCAAAGTATCTGCAGGTGTTCCACTCATTTTTCTAAAATAATTAGACAGTTAAGATGTAAACAGAGCCATTCAGAGCGGTTCGGTGTGAAACGCTCAGTTCTAGAGAAACTTACCGAGTCAGAGCTGCTCTCAGCGGTGGTGATGGAACCTTCAACTTTATAAGTAGCCTGAGTAACATCACTAGAATAATCCTAATAACTGTTAGCTAGCGGAGGTGTACAGCTCCCACCCTGCATTTAACACTACTAAGGGCAGCTCTGCTTAAACTGGACATTTGACCTACAGACTTGTAGACCAATTACTAGGCCAATTCATCTGAACTGATTATATATTTTAATCGAGTCATCGATTCTCAACGAGTTATTGTGACAGTAATGCAACAAACATTACAGTGGTGAGGCATAAGCACACGCACACACACACACACACACACACACACACACACACACACACACACACACACACACACACTAAAAGCATGCATATTAACTGCACTCTTCATTCCATGATGGTGAAACATGTTCTGAAGGATGTCAGAGAGCTCTACAGAGACATGCCTGAGGAAAGCACTACAGCAGAAATGGTCTTCAAAACACAGCGGCAACAAAACAGACACGTAGACATTAATATGGGATCTTCTAAAACAACATCTCAACCACAGCCTACCATCTACAAGCCCTGCTGAGTGCTAGGGTTGCACCGATACCGTATCAGTGTCGGTATGGGCAATGGGGATACCAATACCTAGTATGTCTGATATGCCGAAGCAATTTCTGACATGCATGTGTGCTACTAAGTGACTGGTCATTTAGTGTGACTCTGGGCCCTAAGCATATATGCTATATGTATCCAGTTATTTAGTGTGACTCTGGGCCATAAGCATATGTATCTGGTTATTTAGTGTGACTCTGGGCCCTAAGCATATGTATCTGGTTATTTAGTGTGACTCTGGGCCCTAAACATATGTATCCAGTCATTTAGTGTGACTCTGGGCCCTAAACATATGTATCCAGTCATTTAGTGTGACTCTGGGCCCTAAGCATATGTATCTGGTTATTTAGTGTGACTCTGGGCCCTAAACATATGTATCTGGTTATTTAGTGTGACTCTGGGCCCTAAGCATATATGCTATATGTATCCAGTCGTTTAGTGTGACTGTGGGCCCTAAGCATATATGCTATATGTATCCAGTCGTTTAGTGTGACTGTGGGCCCTAAGCATATATGCTATATGTATCCAGTCGTTTAGTGTGACTGTGGGCCCTAAGCATATATGCTATATGTATCCAGTCATTTAGTGTGACTCTGGGCCCTAAACATATGTATCCAGTCATTTAGTGTGACTCTGGGCCCTAAGCATATGTATCTGGTTATTTAGTGTGACTCTGGGCCCTAAACATATGTATCTGGTTATTTAGTGTGACTCTGGGCCCTAAGCATATATGCTATATGTATCCAGTCGTTTAGTGTGACTGTGGGCCCTAAGCATATATGCTATATGTATCCAGTCGTTTAGTGTGACTGTGGGCCCTAAGCATATATGCTATATGTATCCAGTCGTTTAGTGTGACTGTGGGCCCTAAGCATATATGCTATATGTATCCAGTCATTTAGTGTGACTCTGGGCCCTAAACATATGTATCCAGTCATTTAGTGTGACTCTGGGCCCTAAACATATGTATCCAGTCGTTTAGTGTGACTCTGGGCCCTAAGCATATATGCTATATGTATCCAGTCATTTAGTGTGACTCTGGGCCCTAAACATATGTATCCAGTCGTTTAGTGTGACTCTGGGCCCTAAGCATATATGCTATATGTATCCAGTCATTTAGTGTGACTGTGGGCCCTAAGCATATATGCTATATGTATCTGGTCACTTAGTGTGACTCTGGGCCCTAAACATATGTATCTGGTCACTTAGTGTGACTCTGGGCCCTAAGCATATGTATCTGGTCATTCAGTGCAATGATTACTTACTTATACCCACTCCTATAGTGTGACCTTGAGTCTTGAGGATTATACTCAGTTCTGTACTGTAAATCTGGGTTACTCGCTGCAGTCCCCTCTGTTGGATGGTCAGTGACTTCAGGCTGTTGTTAAAGCGAACTTTTCAAATTCACAGCCGTCTTTAGACAGTTTAGAATGTTTTATGCTGCTTTTGGAGGATAATGTAAATAAAGAACACTCTAAAGCTCTTTTTAGATGCCGTGCCCGGTCGTCAAGTTTGTCGCCAAAGCAAACTCAAGACTAGTGTCAAGGTTTTTGTACTAGAGCTTTGAAACTCTCTCGGTTCTGAAAGATTTATGCCCAGATGAATGATGTTGACAGGGGTGTTCGTTTTCGCTTGAGTTGCCACAGCAACAGGAAAGAACAATCAGCAGATCTGCTGGTAACTCGGTTCAGGCATGAGCGAGAGAGAAGCAGACGTGCACGCCACTGAGATCTGGAGCTAATAATAACCACACTCTGCATGCACAGGGCCGCACATCCTGAAGGTGCTCGCAGTCTGAGAGTTTGTTTGTGATGCTCAAGGACGTTCATGGAAGCAGCAGCGCTTGTGAGATTCAACAGGCAGTCGTGAATCAAACTATTTACGGTTTTTACTTTTGGTGGATCTGACTGTACCTGCATAGAACAAACCATGACTGATGTGGAAATTATACCGCAGTACTTTACAGTTTTGATGAAGGCCTTTACTTTGAAGCTCCACCCCGTCTTAGGCACCTATGCTCATTTATCTTAGCGGTAAGCATGTTTTTGCATGATTGTATTATTTTGAGAAATAAATGTAATATCCTGTGAACTATGTGGAAGAAAACAGTCTGATTCCAGGTTTCTCCTAGATGCCCCCAGGCCTCATATGGATTTATTAAATTCCATCAGCAGCATATTTGATTTAACATAATGAAGTCTGGATTAGACAAACCAGATGTTAGATGACTACAAATAATACTAAACTGGCATGAGGAGAGGGTTGGAAATGGTTAAATAAAGACATTGACACTGTATTAATATTATTTGCATCATGATTTGAGCACATAAACAGTTACTGCCCAGATAAATCGCTTTCAGGTGCTTGAAACATTTACATAGTACTGTAGGTGTTTCTAATAAAGTGGCCAGTGAGTGGAAGTGCAGCGTGAAGGATTTCTAACAAAGTGGACGGAGAATGTATATGCAAACAAGTTCAAAGACAGCAGTATCTCCTGTCTGTTTGGACAGATTTAAAAAAAAGATGGTTCTTCAAGGGCTCTTAGTCAAGAAAAGGGTTCTATACAGAACCACGAACACTAAAGAGCCCACTGCGTGACTAAAGGGTTCTTTACATGGTGAAAGGTTATTCAGATTTATGGAAAACTGGAAAATGTGCTGCAGATGGTTCTACATAGAACCCGTTTGAAAAGGAATCCATATAGCTCCAAAAAGGGTTCCTCTATTGTTAAAAGCTTGACATCGTAACAATAGAAGAACCCTTTTTGCTGCTATCGAGAACCAGATACAACACATGTACTGAATCCTTCAGTCGAAAGAACCATTTCACCATGCAAAGAAACATTTAATCATGCAAAGGGTTCTGTGAATGTTTATGGTACTATATAGAACTATTTTCTTTACTAAAGAACCCTTGAAGAACCATGAGTGTTGCAGTTGGTGTGTCTGGAGCTCTAGACAGTCTGAAAAGACAGTGAGTGCACTTCCAGTGCAGCAGGAAGAGAGAAGCACAGCACTGGACTCAGATTAACCCCTTAAACGGTCAAAGCTTTATTACACACGTTATAACCGAAGAATAGCTCAGCCAGTTTGCACTGAAGTCCCTGTAATTACTGAATAATAAGCCTTAGTGTGTAATAAGCCTGTGATTTTAAGGGGTTAACAGGCTCTAGGGGTCAAAGCTTGAGCTACGAGGCCTCTACTGCACACCGTACCGGAGCCTTTCTTCTGCTGGTCTTCCCACGTCACCTCTGATATTCCAACACAAAGAGAAGCAGCGGGACATTAAATAAATCATATAAATGTACACACCGGTCAGGCGTAACATTCTGACCACCTCCTTGTTTCTTTGTCCATTTCATCAGCTCCACTTACTATATAGGGGCACAACAGGTGCCCTGTCCTTCAGTGGTCAGGACCCCCATGGACCCTCACAGAGCAGGTACTGTTTGGGTGGTGGGTCATTCTCAGCACTGCAGTAACACTGACGTGGTGGTGGTGGTGGTGTGTTAGTGTGTGTTGTGCTGGTACGAGTGGATCAGACACAGCAGTTTTTAAACACCTGGAGTTTTTTAAACACCTCAGTGTCGCTGCTGGACTGAGAATAGTCCACCAGCCAACAGTGTCCTGTGACCACTGATGAAGGACCAGAGGATGACCAACACAAACTGCAGCAGCAGATGAGCTGTCGTCTCTGACTTTACATCTACAAGGTGGACCGACGAGGTAGGAGTGTCTAATAGAGTGGACAGTGAGTGGACGCAGTGTTTAAAACCTCCAGCAGCGCTGCTGTGTCTGATCCACTCGCACCAGCGCAACACACACTAACACACAGTGTTACTGCAGTGCTGAGAATGACCCACCACCCAAACAGTACCTGCTCTGTGAGGGTCCATGGGGGTCCTGACCACTGAAGAACAGGGTAACAGAGTATCAGAGAAACAGATGGACTACAGTCTGTAACTGTAGAACTACAGAGTGACCCTATACGGTCAGTGGAGCTGATTAAGTGGACAGTGAGCGCAGAAACTTTAGCATCGCTGCTGAAACTGCGCTTTTGGAGGTTAACCTCACCCCACAGCAGTTTCATGCGCTTATTTTTATGGTTTTGCTCTGTAAACTTACGCATTCAAGACAACAGCTGTGTTCCAAAGCCTAGGCTGCATTCCTCGGCCGCTGCGTCACAGCAGGCCGCTCCAAAGTGAAGGACCCTTCGTATACAGCCTATAATTTCAGCTTACGTTCTGAGTGATTTCGAGGACACAGCGATTCTCTGCGCACGAGTGATGCAGAGAAAATGACATTATCATTGGAGCAGAGCTTTTAAAATGTAAGCTGTTCACGCCCTTGCATTCGTCTTTGTTACCTTATAAGGTGTAAAATCACTGATTAATTAAAGCGTTCGTCCTCATACTGTATTTTATTAAGAATTTAGATTTAGTGACCCTTATTATTCCCAAAACGGGGAAATCCCACCTCCGCATTTGAAACACCACATACACAGGGGGCAGTGAGCACACTTGCCCAGAGTGGTGGGCAGCCCCATCCTCAGCGCAGTTGGGGGTTAGGTGTCTTGCTCAAGGACACCTCAGTCATAGACTGTCAGCTCTGGGGATCGAACCAGCGACCTTCCGGTCACAGGGCCGGTTCCCTGACCTCCAGCCCACGACTGCCCCGACGCATTGTTATTTATGTAGTCGTACTACATGAGAACATCTCCTCCACTTCTGTGAAGAGCTGACAAGGCAAGCCATGAAGTCTCGTTAGGACTGATCTATTTGCGTGACCAATAGGCTACCAAGGAGGAATCTTCATAGGACAGTCCTACCGAGGACCCGCACTCCCTCGGCTGCAGCCTGGGCTTAGGAACGCAGTGAATATGTGACATCAGCAAAGGAAGATATTCGTTCCTTTTCCTATATCATCTCAGCTGATGTTACCGTTGCACCCTCTAGTGGCCAATGATGCTAAGAGGTTCCATAAAGTGTACATCGTCCAGACTATTACCCCTCAGCACTGCGTATGTTAGCAGATCTCTATAAATCACTCAGTATACTTCTTATTTAGTCCATTAAAGGGCCCATGTTGTGAAAAAAGGCTATATTTTGGATGAAATGAGCTTGGCGTGGTGTGTAAACAAAGTTAAAGTGCAAAAATCAGTCCACTTTGAAATTCACTGTTTTCATTATGCCATGAAAAACTTTCACAAATATCTGTCTATTCAGCAGTTTAACCCCTCCCACTCACACTGAAGCTATAGGTGGTATGTTAGCCCAGAGCGCTTCTTGGATGAGGCACAACGCTGGGCAGCCAATCCGAATAGGACTCATTTACATATATCAGTCTTAAAAAAATATATAAGGCATGGGCCCTTTAAACACTGACACTGTTTCTAATGACAGCCGGTTATCAAATAAATGGCTTTAGTCACCCAGATAGTCATACTACTGTATTACACACACACACACACACACACACACACACACACACACACACACACTCAGTGTACACTTGCCTTTCCTCCCATTGACAGGCTGGGGAGCCACTGGCTTCTCCTCAGTTTCTTATAGTGTTAAAAGATGCACAAATATACAAATGTTAGGTGTTAAGGAAGAAATGATGCATCACACAACAAACTCATAACGGTTATGGTCAGTAAATACACACACACACACAAACGCGCGCGCACACGCACGCACACACACACACACACACACACACACACACACACACACACACACACACTTGTATACACACAAAGAAAAATTCTCATTATTTGTTCTAAACTGAGTCAACACAACTGTGAGTTACTCGCACCAATTAACCTGCCACTCTGAACACTAAAGTATTAGGGCTGCAACTATTCTACTAAATATTATCTCGAATATTCACAATGTTTATATGAATTAGAAAAGCAAGACACGGTTCACTGCAGTAACTGAATGTAAAAAATACTACTGTTACTGTTGCTTTGATCATTATTACCATTAAAAGTCTTAGTATATCATTAATTTTGATATACTACCACTAATAATAATAATAATAATAATAATAATAATAATTATTAATTATAGTAGTAGTAGTAGTAGTAGTAATAGTGGTGGTGGTAGATGTAGTTACTATTTAATATTGGATAAAACATCATTTTGTTTATTTTTTTTTAAAGGTAATGAAACAACACCTCTAACAAACAGTGCTTTTCAGAGAGTTGCATTAACATGCTAAACCGAGAGATCCTGCCCAATCTGGCAACCCTGATCAGTCTGCTGCGGTGTGGTGCAGGTCATCAGAGGTAATAGAGTCTTTTAACCTTCACCTTAAAGATGAAACCTTTTTGGTCAGCTCCTGTCAGCAAACGTGGGAGTGGGAAAGCTTTTTAAGGCGCTCAACTCAGCCACGTCGGTGCAGTCTGGATATCTAGCACGACTTTTAATCTCCGTCGTGAACGTAACCGAGAATACGCTCACCTGCCCGGAGCCGCAGGAAACGTATTTAATCTACACCTGATATCACCTCACTTCTCTCAAGCTGTGCAGCCCTACAAAGTCTGCTCATAGGCTAATATAAAGCCACTGCTTAGTGACACACCTGGCACAGGAGTTTGAGGAGCTGGAGGCGGGGCTTGTGCTGGTGCAGGTGCAGGTGAAACAGCAGGTGCAGGTTTGGATGCAGGGGGAGGTGCAGGTGCGGATGCAGGGGGAGGTGCAGGTGCGGATGCAGGGGGAGAGGCATGTGTAGATGGTGCAGGTGCGGGTGCGGGTGGCGTAGGCGTGTGGTTAGGGACAGGTGAGGGTGCTGGGGGAGGAGCATGTGCAAGAGGCTCTGCCCCTGTTGAAGCTTTGATGATGATGATGATGATGAGGATGATGATGATGGAGTGTGGAGGAAGGGCAGAGAGCAGAAAACAAAAAGACAAAACACAAAGAAATGGTGAGACACGCAAAACAATGACATGGAGGATAATGAGTACTGGCCCGTGCACAGATTACTTCACAACCCCAAGACAGACATCGTCACTGAGGAAAAAAGAAATGTTTCATTTTAACATCATTTGAATAATAATAATAATAATAATAATAATAATAATAATAATTTGAAATATCCACTGAAGTCCGAAATGACTTACGGGCCCTAAATGATTTTGCATGTTATTTTACCTCCTTATGTCCACTTATAAAGATTTATAAACCAAAAAAAGCCATAATTCATTTTTCTAACCTCCCTTCATTCAGTAGAATTAAAAAGCCTGTTTTTCTCACTGCGCCTTTAAGACTCCATGATATGGGCCCTTTAAATGTACAAAGGAAAACTGAGTTACATTAACCTGCATCGTCGTTTTTCTCTTTGTCCCGTAAAGTTTTCTGTTCTGACCGCGATGACATACACTATATGGACAAAAGTATGTGGACACCCCTCCTAATTACTGAGTTCAGGTGTTTCAGTCACACTCTTTAAACATGGCTCTGTCACGGGACGCCACCTCTGCCACGTCAGGTTGTGATATCTCAGTCCTGCCAGAGCTGCCCCAGACAACTGTGAGTGCGATCACTGTAAAATGGAATCATCTAAGAGTGAAACAGCTCAGCTGCAAAGTGGTAGACCACTAAACTCACACCTTTGGGATGAACTAGAACGGAGTTTGGGATGCAGACAGAGCTCTCGTCCAACATCAGTGTCTGACCTCACAAATGCTCTTCTGGGCAAAGAAATTCCCACAGACCCACAAGAGTGGAAACTGTTATAGCTACAAAGAGGGAACCAACTCCACATTAATGTCTATGGATTTAGAATGGGATTCATAAAAGTCACTGTAGGTGTGATGTGTAAGCGTCCCAATACTTTTGTCCATGAACGTGCTATGGGTGATTCTATATAGAACCATGAACATTCAAAGAACCATTGGCATGATTAAAGGGTTCTTCGCATCATGAAATGGTTCTTCAGAATGATGGAGAATGTGCTAAAGATGGTTCTATATAGAACCTTTTGAAAATTATTTTATATAGCACCAAAAAGTGTTCCTCTATTGTAACAAGCTTGACACCGTAACAAAACAGGAACCCTTTTGGGTCCACCTAGAACCATGTTCTATGTTCTTGTTCTTGGAGTGTTCATGATTCTGTATAGATGCTTTTTGAAAAGGGTTCTATAAAACACCCAAAAGGGTTCTTCTGTTGTTACAAGACACCGAAACAGCAGAAGGACCCTTTGGGAGCTACATAGAACCATTTTCAAGATGGCTCTATATAGAACCATCTACAGCACATTGTCCATCAGCCTGAAGTACCCTTTCATGATGTGAAGAACCTTTAAGCATACAAAGGGTTCTTTGAGTGTTTGTGGTTCTATATAGAAGCATGTTCTTTACTGAAGAACCCCTGAAGAACCACCACCTTTTTTAAAGAGTGTACTGGCTTATGCATCATTACCGGCTACAGTGTGTGTGACGGGCGGAGGTGCTTCACAAGGCAATGATGGTCAGGATGGATGGACAGAAGGAAAGAAGGACAGAGAAAGAAGCGCAGAGTTAGACAAAGAACACGGCAGAAGTGAAGAGTGGAGTAATATGACACGATGGAAACGACTGTCCACCTGGTTCTACACTATGCTAGACGGCTGTTCTCTACTTAGTAGAACACTAACATGTACAGAGAACCTCACTGTGAACATGACAGACTCCACTATGAACCACAGCAGCAACACAATCACCTCTGAACTACAGCAGCACATTAAAGCTCTGCTAATAATCCTACAGTCTTAAACAGATGGAGCTTCAAGGGTTCTTTAGTAACAAAAAGGGTTCTGTGTAGAACCATGAACATTCATAGAACCCTTTGCATGATAAAGGGTTCCTCAGATTAACGGAGAATGTGTTGTATAAGATTTTGTGCAGAACCTCTTTGTAAAGCGTTCTATATAGCACCAAAAAGGGTTCTACACACTTGGCATTGCAATAACTGTAGAACCCTTTTTGGTGCTGTATAGAACGTTTGAAGAACCCTTGGAGAACCATCTTTTTAAAAGAGGCTACACATTTATTTCACAATAATTCAAACAAATACAAAGAATTTCTAATGTAAACAGGGAACTTGAAGGTTTTGATCCCAAAAAGAGTTAAAAAAACAATGAATTTACTGTCAATGTCCTTATTTGTTTATGTGTAGCGTTAATACATCAGAAACAATATAACAGATAGAAAGATCAAAGCTATATTACCATCACAGCATTTTGGGATGAAACCCTTCATTTATAGGCTGTTTCTGATCTATCGAGACAGTGCTGCCCTCTAGTGAATCACACTGCCTGTGCAGTGAGCTACTGACCGGCGCGTCTACAGTCGACTCTGGTCAATCGACACGTTTTGTTGTGGTTTGAAAATAAGTAAACATCCTCTGCAGGTGATCCACTTAAATATTCACTTTTTTGTGCTATGCATTTTTTTTATACAGGCCATATTTTCTGTTCTTACTTATGTGCTGAATTCGGGAAATAAACAGTAATTGTATATCGAAATGATCAGGTGAGAACACGTTAAGCTACCGTCACTGAGAAAATCAACAAAGCGTAGCTTGACCAGCGGCACCCAAACTTGTGAACTCGACCACATGTCCTAATCAGTGTTACCAGTGACTGTGTGAGTAACTGGGGGCGGGGCCGGGGGCGGGGCGGAGGGCGGGGCCGGGGGCGGGGCAGCGGACTGAGGCACAGATCCCGCTGCTGCATCAATGGTCGATCGATAGCCGATCAAAGGAGGGAAACAAAGCAGAAAAAGGACAAGTTAGAGAGTCATCCACTGCTCAAACACACAACAGCCTCAGAACGACTAACTATCCTAATCAGCCTTTTGATTGAATACGTCACAAAACCCATGTCTTCCTCTTCAAGGCTAATTAAGGTGTCAGTGGACGTCCAGCACAGGGACTGTTTAAAAGCTCTATCACTGCAGTACCTGAAACAAGCCTATAGGTGTCAGTGTCGCTTAACTAGACTACTGCATTTACAGGGTTACACTGGACTGCAAATCAGGCGTAACGTTCTGACCACCTCCTTGTTTCTACACTCACTGTCCACTTTATCAGCTCCACTGACCGTATAGCTGCACTCTGTAGTTCTACAGTTACAGACTGTAGTCCATCTGTTTCTCTGATACTCTGTTACCCTGTTCTTCAGTGGTCAGGACCCCCATGGACCCTCACAGAGCAGGTACTGTTTGGGTGGTGGGTCATTCTCAGCACTGCAGTAACACTGACGTGGTGGTGGTGTGTTAGTGTGTGCTGTGCCGGTACGAGTGGATCAGACACAGCAGTGGTGCTGGAGTTAAAGGGCTCTTCAGATTAACGGAGAATGTGTTGTATGTGATTTTGTGCGGAACCTCTTCGTAAAGCGTTCTATATCGCACCAAAAAAGGGTTCTCCTGTTGTTACACACTTGGCATTGTAATAATCGTAGAACCCTTTTCGGTGCTGTATAGAACGCTTTACCAAGAGGTTTTACTTAATCTGAGGAGCCCTTTCACGGTTCTGTATAGAACCTTTTTCTTTAGGAAAGAACCACGTTTGTTAAGAGTGTTTATAATCACATCTTGACACTCTGAATGGACATCGGCTCAAAACCGCCAGGACGTCCTGAGAAACGGGGGGCAAACGGATTCAGTCCGATTTTCCACTTCATGCAATATTTCTCACAGCGTTTATTTCAGCTCACGACAGACGTCCTGAACGACAGACGTCCTGAATGACAGACGTCCCGAACGACAGACATCCTGAACGACAGACGTCTTTTTTAGTGTTTGAGCAACGCTGTCTGTTCCCACAGGCACCAAATTACAACTGTGTTATGCCACATTCCTGATAATTAGCGCTACTTTTGCATAATCCACGTTTTGTTTGTTTTTCTCTATATAAATCCTGAGGAATTCCAACAGGGGCCACATTCATATTAACCCTTGTGTGGTGTTCGGCTCTGTGGGACTCATTTTAAAGGTTTATCAAGAGAAAATGATGTGGTTTATTAATATTTCAGCCTCAGATTCTTGGTCTTTGCTCATTTTCTGTGAGGAACATATAAAATAACCCATTTTCAGAGCTTCACTCTGTTCACCCTCCACATTTATACTACACATGTGGTGCTGGGCTGAACCCGCGGGGAGTGGAAGTGTGGAGGTGCTTTGTCCTTCACTCTGTTCTCCTCCTACATGACCTGCTGTGTGTGTGTGTGTGTGTGTGTGTGTGTGTGTGTGAGAGGGTGGACAACATAGACAGGCTGCTGACTGGCTACAGCTGCTACAGTAGAGCCCTACACTGGACACCTGTGATATTTTAAACATCTGGTATTTTTACACAAATTGTTGTGGCTGTATTGATTTAACAAACAGTAATGTGGTTGGGTCCAGCAGACCACTGAGTAACACACACATCAACACCACAGAGGGGTTAATATCTCTAATTCAGCCCTACATTATAAACATACAATCAACAGCTGAACACCGGATCCAGACACAGATACAGAGGCAGTGAAACACTCAGTAAAAGCCCAAAGGCCATAAAAACACAGACTAGGACAGACAAACAGAAGCTGGTTTCTAGGACAGACTGTGGGCAGTAACAAGGCTAAAGCGTGGACTGACAGTTAGCTCTACTACACAGGAAGCGGAAGCCGGACATCTGACAGGACCAGCAACAGACACAGCTTGTAAACTAACAGAGTCGAGATAGGGAGGCTCTCTGAACACAGAGGCCCGTAAGAGACACAGCGAGCACACGCAGCCCAGCGGGTACAGACCTTCATAAGGCTCGGACACTCCCTCTCCACCATCTGGGAAAAGAGGGGTGGAAGAAGAAAGCATGCGCTACATTAACATCCCACCTGTGGACTCACTGTGGTCACTTTAAATGACCAGCACTGCGCTTCTGCAGAAGCGATCAAGGCTTCAAACGCACACTCGGGCACACTTCAGTACAGCGCCGGTCAAAAGAGTCCAAATACAGTGCTGTGAAGAAGTATTAGCACCCAAGCGAATTGTTTAAGACTGCTTATCTGGGCAGGGCAAAAGTTTGGAGACGCCTGGTCGAATAACATGTTTTTGCTTCTTTCTGAGGGCAAGTTACACAGAACACACTCCTATATGGACATTTTCTGCTCATTTTAGTGCACAATTTCTATACAGTTGCTAAATTTAACATCTTAGAATAAATGAAATATATGTAAACTAACGGGTATTGTCTTACATCTTCTATTTCTTTCTTTATTTCATTCATTTTGTTTTTATTTAGCTAATCCTTATCTGATCTGTTATTTATTAAGCCACGTTACCACTGTAATTTTAACAGTTTATTGATTTTGTTACTTTCTTCTATGAAATTGTACGTTTGAGCTCTTGTAATGTGTTTTTTCCCTATCCAACTAATCAATCCCTGATCTCTGGTTGGGCTCAGCCACACTGTGAATTATGGTCTCCTTCAATGTGTTTAAATAAAGGTTCACTGATTGATTGGTACATAACCTTCGTGCCATGCCATGTTTATTTTTTATTTCTTTACAATAGGCTGCAGCAAATAAGCAGTAATTGTGCATTAAACCGTGCTAAATGTGTTCTCTGTGGAGGATGTGCACTAACTTTACACTGAAAATCAACAAAAGCATCTAATTTGACCTCAAACTTTGGCATACAAGTGTAGAATTGGAATAAATAAGTGTCACTTAACTAATAAGGGTCATTTAACTCAACTAATAAGGGTCACTTAATTTAACTTAACTAATAAGGATCACTTAACTTAATTTAACTTAACTAATAAGGATCACTTAACTTAATTTAACTTAACTAATAAGGGTCACTTAATTTAACTTAACTAATAAGGGTCACTTAACTTAATTTAACTTAACTAATAAGGGTCACTTAATTTAACTTAACTAATAAGGATCACTTAACTTAATTTAACTTAACTAATAAGGATCACTTAACTTAATTTAACTTAACTAATAAGGGTCACTTAATTTAATTTAACTAATAAGGGTCACTTAACTAATAAGGGTCACTTAACTAAAATTCAAACTTTAATGCAGTAAAATTGAGCAAGATTTCTTGTTTTACAAAAAACAGTGCTACTTAGGTCCCTCCAGGCTTGACTTCTCGCTGCGCTCCAGTCATCTCATACTTTTATTAAATTCCATCGGCAGCATCAGATTTCAATTTCTGGACCGCTGATTAGATAAACCAGGTATAGCATGGAAACTCCAAATAATATTAGACATAAAATCACTACTTTTGCATTAATATTAAGCATGTTTCCTCTAGTATGAACATTTTCTCATACTTACTGCCCCGATAAACAGCTTTAGCCTAATGCCCTCAGATGCCTTTAACTTTTGCACAGTACTCTATGCACTCATGAAGTGGCTCCACCCACATTTCATAAGAAACGATATGTATTTTTGATTCAACATAGCATCGCTTTGATGCCGCTTCACTTATTCTTGGTGCTATCTCAGTCAGAAGGGGAGGCATTTAAAATACATCAGCTTTGCAAAATGTGTTTACTTTAGAAACACATGGCAAATTATTCGTTTACAGTGATGAACGACATACAATCAATCAAGCTCAAACATTTGACTGGCACTGTATAAGTGCCGGACAAGCTAAGAGCTACTACATGGAGCTCTACGTGTTGAGTATACAGAGAAAAAGCGAAGCACTGAATTTACTTGATTCTAATGTGCACATCACTATAGAAATGTTACGTCACTGGACCTGCTCTCGTACTGCCCCATTCGCTTTGTGTCGAATTCAAGGCCCGCCAGTATAATCCTGTCCAGCCCATGAAATCATTTTCATTTTAAGCTGCACTACAATACCCAGCATGCACTGCTACATAGTGAGTGCTCTAACACCAGTACCCCAACAACAATCTATGCCAGAGGTCTTTAATTAAAACTCAATAAGGTCCAGCAAGAGAAAATGTCCAGAACATCATAACGTCTGACTTGCATCACGACTCAGTGCCATATACTGTTTACTGAAGTAGCCGAGTGGGAATATCAGCATCTTATACAGCTGAACATCAGATCAAATAAAGTCCAGTTCGGTCAGATTTCACCAACATTTACTGAACATCAGATCAAATAAAGTCCAGTTCGGTCAGATTTCACCAACATTTACTGAACATCAGATCAAATAAAGTCCAGTTCGGTCAGATTTCAACAACATTTACTGAACATCAGATCAAATAAAGTCCAGTTCGGTCAGATTTCACCAACATTTACTGAACATCAGATCAAATAAAGTCCAGTTCGGTCAGATTTCACCAACATTTACTGAACATCAGATCAAATAAAGTCCAGTTCGGTCAGATTTCACCAACATTTACTGAACATCAGATCAAATAAAGTCCAGTTCGGTCAGATTTCACCAACATTTACTGAACATCAGATCAAATAAAGTCCAGTTCGGTCAGATTTCACCAACATTTACTGAACCATCAGATCAAATAAAGTCCAGTTCGGTCAGATTTCACCAACATTTACTGAACATCAGATCAAATAAAGTCCAGTTCGGTCAGATTTCACCAACATTTACTGAACATCAGATCAAATAAAGTCCAGTTCGGTCAGATTTCAACAACATTTACTGAACATCAGATCAAATAAAGTCCAGTTCGGTCAGATTTCAACAACATTTACTGAATATCAGATCAAATAAAGTCCAGTTCGGTCAGATTTCAACATTTACTGAACAGCAGATCAAATAAAGTCCAGTTCGGTCAGATTTCAACAACATTTACTGAACAGCAGATCAAATAAAGTCCAGTTCGGTCAGATTTCAACAACATTTACTGAACATCCGATCAAATAAAGTCCAGTTCGGTCAGATTTCAACAACATTTACTGAACATCAGATCAAATAAAGTCCAGTTCGGTCAGATTTCAACGACATTTACTGAACATCAGATCAAATAAAGTCCAGTTCGGTCAGATTTCACCAACATTTACTGAACATCAGATCAAATAAAGTCCAGTTCGGTCAGATTTCACCAACATTTACTGAACCATCAGATCAAATAAAGTCCAGTTCGGTCAGATTTCACCAACATTTACTGAACATCAGATCAAATAAAGTCCAGTTCGGTCAGATTTCACCAACATTTACTGAACATCAGATCAAATAAAGTCCAGTTCGGTCAGATTTCACCAACATTTACTGAACCATCAGATCAAATAAAGTCCAGTTCGGTCAGATTTCACCAACATTTACTGAACATCAGATCAAATAAAGTCCAGTTCGGTCAGATTTCACCAACACTTACTGAATATCAGATCAAATAAAGTCCAGTTCGGTCAGATTTCACCAACATTTACTGAACATCAGATCAAATAAAGTCCAGTTCGGTCAGATTTCACCAACATTTACTGAACATCAGATCAAATAAAGTCCAGTTCGGTCAGATTTCAACAACATTTACTGAACATCAGATCAAATAAAGTCCAGTTCGGTCAGATTTCACCAACATTTACTGAACAGCAGATCAAATAAAGTCCAGTTTGGTCAGATTTCAACAACATTTACTGAACATCAGATCAAATAAAGTCCAGTTCGGTCAGATTTCAACAACATTTACTGAACATCAGATCAAATAAAGTCCAGTTCGGTCAGATTTCAACAACATTTACTGAACATCAGATCAAATAAAGTCCAGTTCGGTCAGATTTCAACGACATTTACTGAACATCAGATCAAATAAAGTCCAGTTCGGTCAGATTTCAACAACATTTAGTGAACATCAGATCAAATAAAGTCCAGTTCGGTCAGATTTCACCAACATTTACTGAACCATCAGATCAAATAAAGTCCAGTTCGGTCAGATTTCAACAACATTTACTGAACATCAGATCAAATAAAGTCCAGTTCGGTCAGATTTCAACAACATTTACTGAACATCAGATCAAATAAAGTCCAGTTCGGTCAGATTTCACCAACATTTACTGAACATCAGATCAAATAAAGTGCAGTTCGGTCAGATTTCACCAACATTTACTGAACATCAGATCAAATAAAGTCCAGTTCGGTCAGATTTCACCAACATTTACTGAACATCAGATCAAATAAAGTCCAGTTCGGTCAGATTTCACCAACATTTACTGAACATCAGATCAAATAAAGTCCAGTTCGGTCAGATTTCAACGACATTTACTGAACATCAGATCAAATAAAGTCCAGTTCGGTCAGATTTCAACAACATTTACTGAATATCAGATCACATAAAGTCCAGTTTGGTCAGATTTCACCAACATTTACTGAACATCAGATCAAATAAAGTCCAGTTCGGTCAGATTTCACCAACATTTACTGAACAGCAGATCAAATAAAGTCCAGTTCGGTCAGATTTCAACAACATTTACTGAACATCAGATCAAATAAAGTCCAGTTCGGTCAGATTTCAACAACATTTACTGAACATCAGATCAAATAAAGTCCAGTTTTGTCAGATTTCAACAACATTTACTGAACATCAGATCAAATAAAGTCCAGTTCGGTCAGATTTCAACAACACTTACTGTCAGTTTCCTCTTTTTAGATCACGTCATGTGGAATAACTTCCCTCTGACTCACTTTCTTCTCTGACTGCTGTTTCTCTGCTTGTCCCTCCCCTGTGTGGCGTCACTCACTCGAGTCTCAGAGCCCATCGTAATGCGCAGATCTGATTGGCTGAGTAGCGTCACGTCTGATATTTACAGGCATGTGATTGGTCCTGTGAGTCTTCGGGCACTAAAGCTACAGTAAAGGCTAGAAAAGTTATGCCGATTAAAACAGGACCACCCCACTGAAATGAAATAATTTACCATAGGGTAGCGATTACAGGTCCAGGTCCGCATAGGACAGCGTCTGGGTCCGGACTAGGACCGCATTCCGCCTACTACTGACCCCTGATCTATGGTATAGAGATTACAGCACAAAACTGACAGGTTTAAAAAAACACCTCCTGGGTACATTTAAAGAGGTTTAGTGGTTATCTGTAGCTAATGTAGCCAATTGGTTTATATAAACAATTAGTTTTTATTTAAAAACGATTTTTGAATAATTCAAGTGTTCATGTAATATTTCAAGGTCTGCTCAAAAGATCCTGTATTTTTTTGGCATATTTTGAAGAAACAGCGGCCAATCTGGGTCGTATCACAATGTTAATTAAAAATGAAATAAAAACGCAGGTGTTCTCTGGCACACGGATTTGTGGAGATTATTTAATATGGCCCGAGCTGAGTCTGACAGCCCTAGACCGATGTTCCAGTTTTGGGGGTTGGCTTGACGCTGAAAAGGCCCGGTCCAAGGAGCAGTGGCTGCCCGGGTTGTCTCAGTCTGGCGAAGGCAGTTTGGGCTTATGGGCCCACACTGGCCTAATTGCTTTGATGTTAGTGCCAACTGTTGCCTTCCAGATACATGTTAATCTCTTGACTTATTAGCTATTATTGTAGATCTACTCTAGAAGCACTCTATTCATATTCATAGCAGCTAACACTAACAGGAGCTGCGGTGGTTGGTGCCGTTCATTTCTGAGAACCTCCGTTTTCTCCTCTTTTTACCATCTAGGGCAGGCATGTCAAACGTGGGACCTTTCAGGCTAAGGTGCATTGAATTTTACCCTCATCTAACATCCCGAATTCAGCCCATGAAGGCCTTGTTCATTAGCTGGTGAGCTGAATCGGGTGTGTTTAATGAGGCACTGTACTGAAGTCTGCAGTGCTGTGGCCCGCGAGGACTGGAGCCTGACACACGTGATCTAGAAGACTGTATTTATTTTGTTTTGGTCTGGGGAAGGAAGCTTTATGGGCGGTTGGTCCTTTCGTTCTTAGCCCACGTTGATCCAATATATGTCCTGTTCAAGTGGCTACATTTGTGGTGAACCCCTTAAAATCCAGGCTTATTACATACTAATGCCTATTATTCAGTAACTACAGGGACTGCAATGCAAACTGCCTGAGCTATTGTGAGGTTATAGAAGCGTGTATTCAATTTTGGGCCTGTCGGTGGGCGCTGGCCATTTAGAGGGGTAATATATGTCCATGCAAACGTCAAACCAGATGCAACTTTCCTGACAACTAACTTTGCTGCTCTGGTCTTTTATTTCATGTTTCAATCTCCTAGACCCGAGGTCACTAACAGACGGACCACGGTCCGAGTCCGGACCCAGACGCTCTCCTATGTGGACCTGGACCTACAACCAATAAACTATGGATAATTATTTTATTTCAACTGGGTCGTCCTATTTTAATCAGTGTATGATTTCTAGTCATTACGGTACCAGTTTAGTGCCTGGGAGACTCACAGACCGCATGCGTTGTAAATATCACACATGACGCTACTCAGCCAATCAGAGCTGTGCATTATAATGAGCGCTGAGACTGGACTGAGTGACACACACAGGGGAGGGACGAGGCGAGGAACAACCACCGGAGAAGAGTAGAGCTAGATTATTTTACATGCCGTGCTCTAAAAAGGTGTTACGGAACCGGACTTTATCTGATCTGATATTCAGTTGTTAGACTGTGTAAGATGTTGATATTCCTGCTCGGCTACTTCAGATAAAAAAAACCTGAATCATAATACAAGTGGAACGGTTTCACAGAACTCAGACGCTCGCGGATAAAGAAAGATAAGTGAGTTTTAATGTTAAAGTCAGAATCCATAGTTGTAGACGAAGAGCAGGAAAAAAGGTCAAAACACATGGGGCAGAAATCCAGAGCAATCGATCCAAAGGGCAAATCCAAACACACAGTCAAGAAGAACGGATAACACAGGTCATCAAAATCAGGATCACAGATAGACGCTCGGCAGATGAAACAATACCTCGCAACTGACCAACGCTAAAGCTAACCGAGTCAGTCACATGATCAAAGCATGCAGGTATATCACGTCAGACGTCGGGTGATTGAGAACGCTGACAGGAGCGTGTGGGGAGACCCTGAGTCGGCTGATCTCCCTGTGTATTCTGGGCAATGAAGTCCGTGTGTGTATTGGGGTTTGTCGGAAGCGTCAAAGTCATTTGACCTCCCAGGGGATTCTGGGAGATCGAGTCTGTTTCCTCCGCTTCTCTTGTGACATTCGTGACAACAAGTTAGACCTTATGATGGTTCTGGACCTTTGCTTAGGGAATTTTCTTTAACTGGACCTTATTGAACTTTAATTAAAGATCCCTGTCCTAGACCCTCAACTAAAGAGTGGGGTTCTTTTCACCCCACGACAAATATATTTGTATATTACATCAACACAGTTCACGCCAAAAGAGAGTAAACCGAAAGACAAAGCTGTGCAGATGTGCTATACACTCAGTGGCCACTTTATTAGGTACAGTTCAGTTGCTTGTTAACACAAATAGCTGATCAGCCAATCACACGGCAGCAGCTCACTGCATTTAGGCCTGTAGAGGTGGTCAAGACGACCTGCTGAAGTGCAGACCGAGCATCAGAACGGGGAAGAAAGGGGATTTAAGGGGCTTTGAACGTGGCGTGGTTGTTGGTGCCAGACGGGCTGGTCTGAGTATTTCAGAAACTGCTGATCTGCTGGGATTTTCACGCTCAACCATCTCTAGGGTTTACAGAGAACGGTCCGAAAAAGAGGAAATATCCAGTGAGCGGTCAGTTGTGTGGACGAAAATGCCTTGTTGATGTGAGAGGTCAGAGGAGAATGGGCAGACTGGTTCCAGATGATAGAAAGACAACAGGAACTCAAATAACCAACCAGAATCTCTGAGGAACGTTTGCAACACCTTGTTGAAAGTCTGACAAGAAGAATTAAGGCAGTTCTGAAGGCGAAAGGGGGTCCAGCCTTTTACTAATAATAATGTGCCTATTAAAGTGGCCGGTGAGTGTATTTTAATCATGTGGAAATGATGCGCAGATTTGAACCCAGTAAATTTACTGCATCAAGACCCATTTCTACTCACTTCTGTCCATAGACCCCTTTGGAGGGACCTGCGGTAGCTGCCGTCCTCTCCGCCCAGACACGGGGGTGCTCGTGGGACTGGTTTGGACTGATCCGGTGCGGGGGTTCGCCCTGAAGGACACAATGGTGGTTAATAATGCCACAAAAACACTGAACCACAGCAGTGGTGGCACAGCACAGCAGCTCAGGCTGAGGAGGGACTCACGTAAATAAATCAACAGGTATAAACAGCGTTTATAAAAGAGTTAAGGAGGTTTTTAAACAGGTAACACCTAATAATTTAACAGATTTCCTAATTGGGAACATTATATGAGAAGAAACATTACAAAAGTGCACAAATTACATAAGAGGTTTAGTACAATAAGTCAATATTGGCACAGTTTCATCTGTTAATGATCAGTGTTGGTTTAATAAAACCCGCTTGGTAAAACGTGTCCCACAAAAACACTCACAATCATGACTCATGCACACTCTTTAAAAGAGATGGTTCTTCAAGGGTTCTTTAGTAAAGACAATGGTTTTATATAGAAACATGAACACTCAGGGCCATTTGCATGCTTAAATGGTTCTTGCATGGTGAAACGGTACGTCAGATAGATGGAAAATGTGCTCTATGTGGCTTTTTGAAAAGGGTTCTTCTATTTTCACCCTGTCAAGCTTGAATACAATAGCAGAACCCTTTTTCGGTGCTACCTCACACGACACATTCCCCATCAATCTGAACCATTTCACCACCCAAAGAACCTTAAGTGAGCTTAAACTTGAAGTGTTCATGGTTCTGTATAGAACCACCGTCTTTGCCCTTGGAGAACCATCTTTTTTAAGAGCGTGCATTGAACTTAATCACAATGAATCACATCAAAATAGCATGATCTACCCACAAATCTAACTCTGCATATTTTACCGGATCAGTGCATGCAGTTCCAGAGGTAAATATGTCACAGTCATGTGCATTTTAGCTGCTGAACCAAAGCTCCAAGCTAAGAAAATGCACATTAACCAAACAATAAATGACCTTCATAGCACCTTCTGAGCTTTGGGTTACACGGGGTGATCAGGCTCATAAGTACACGGCCTCCCAAGACCTAATGCTCGGCTGTCAGGAACATGTAATCTACCGTATCATGCCTGAATGTAACTGTGTAGACAACATAATCATCTCCCTATATGACTATAATTTGCCAATCCCACGCATCTCAAAAGGTATTATGAAGTCAGCAACAGGAGCAAGATCGAAAGTGCCACAGCTTGGAAATGACTGCGTAAGCTGCAAGGAGAGTGAGAAGCTGTGCATGGCGTCCGTCAGCCACCGGAGCGCAACTAAAACAGGATACTGTCAAACGACAAACGATAATGTTAGTAAGTTCAAATCAAACAAAACCAACAGAAATCAGAACGGAACATAGGATGCCAGGTCCACACCATTATATTCAGGGACGAATATAAGTAGTGTGTCTATAATCGACAACCAAAACATAAATAACCAGACGTTAGTTGCAACTACCACCACCATGTCTCTACTCTACAAATGAAGACAAACCAAAGGCAGCACCGTTGAAAACGGAGGTTGAAAAAGCAAAAAAAGTGAGAGGAGAGGGGAGGCGGGTGGGGGGGGGGGCATTCGAAAGTGAGAGTTGAATGGGTTCGGGTTAGTCGCTGTGATTGGTCAGGATCACCTCGTTAAGGCAGGAGAGGGAGGGGCTGATCTCCTGGAGTGTAAAGACGGCATGGACCTCATGTAGCCTGACTCCGGACGCTCGGACGAGCGTGAGCGCGTGTAGACCGGTCTCTCCATCATGGCCCGCTGGTCAGCTGACCTGGACCTGTAATGTCTGTCCACCATGCCACGGCTATACCTGGGAAAGGTTAGTCAAGGGAGGACTGTTCATACCCACAATGCCACAGGCGCACTGGGCCTTTATGTAATGAAGCCTTAGCTCCTGTAAAAAAAAAGCTTAAGGGTGTAACGATTTCAATATAGTGCTGAAAAAATGTCGGCGTTTTAACGACTTTCATCGCAGCCACTGCCAGCGAGCAAAACTAGGCATCTAGGTCAAAAAGCAAAGTGAGAGTGGAGGGGGCGGGGCTTATGCTATGTGCATACCCATGCTCGTTATAAGAGTAATAAAATAAATAAACACAATTCACTTCTCTGGTGTAAAATAGAAATTATTATTAAATTTAAAAACATAAAAAACGTGTACATGGGTCCTGTTTGGATATGTTGCCTGAAGGCAACATTGTGCGACAATGGGAAGAAATAATACAATATAATAATATGTTCCCTGAAGTGGTGAGACCTGGCTTGTAACAGGCAAGTCCATTCCTCATGTTGCTTCCAGGCAACAAACATATTTTTGTGAATTCTCATAACAAAAAGGTGATACTGAATGCTAAAAAAGAGGCCTTAAAGTGCCCGGTAAGAGGAATATGACCAAGTTCATACGTTTTATTGACGTACTTTTTAAACCTGTCGTTGTCTTTAAGTATGTATAATGTTATTGTTAAGTGATAAAATTGGGTTTGTTGCCCTGAGGCAACATTGCGCAATAGAGGGTAAAGGTTTTGATTTTCAAGATTCTTTTTGTTAACAGGGCTGAAAAAAACATTCTATTAGAGAACGTTTATCAGTCTGAGCCAATCTGTACAGTACAGAGTCAGAGCGCCAGACAATTTTCAACGCACTAAATCGAATCTCGAATGGAAAATTATATCGTTACACCCCTAATAAATACATTGTTAACGCACAGGCTTCAAGTACAAGTCAAACAATGAGTCAAGCACGCTGCCAGTGTCGGAATGAGGGGACACTAATCACTCTTCAAAACACGACAACAAAAGAAAAGCGATTTAAGAAAGAAACAGCAGAAGTAAAAGAAGTTAACATAATATATTCAAACAAAGCACAGCACCTGTAGAATTCACTGTGAGGAAAAAGGAGACATGTAAAAAGATTTCAATAGCAAAAAAAACCTCCTCAAACGCTAGATCTTCATCTACTGACCTGCACTACTCTAATGAACTACGCCTCAGAAAGACATCTACACTACTGCATTACCTCAAATCCTCCTCATAGGGTTCATGATTAACGGGAAACTCTGGCATGTGGTCGTCTCTATGGAAGAAACGCCACGGTTAACAGGCTCTCGTTCTGAGACTACACTGAAGATTTGGCAATGGAGGGTCGTGAAACTGAGGGGTCTCTAACGAAGTCTCTCCACTGCAGGCTCTGTGAGCCAACAATGCTTTTAATGACGTAACTGCTGTTATACAAGACTTGGAAACATTCAAAGAGCTGAACATATTTCTAATTAACTAATATTTTAGGGCCACTGTTAATAAAAATAAGAATCGTAGACTTCAAGGATAAAGTCGTAATATTTGGAAGATAAAGTTGTCTAACTGCAGGGGGGCTGCCATAATGCACTGGGGTCTCGGTTGCTGTACTGACGCCAGAGCGAAGACGAAGCCCCTAATAGCCGTGTAGATGGTCAGTGCCTGCGATTCTCCTTCAACAACACAGACAGACAGACAGTTTCCTCCGAGTCCGTCTGGCCCTTTATTCTAGATAAACTCAGTTTCCGCTGAGTCCACCCGGCTCTGTATTCTAGATAAACTCAGTTTCCGCTGAGTCCACCCGGCTCTGTATTCTAGATAAACTCAGTTTCCGCTGAGTCCACCCGGCTCTGTATTCTAGATAAACTCAGTTTCCGCTGAGTCCACCCGGCTCTGTATTCTAGATAAACTCAGTTTCCGCTGAGTCCACCCGGCTCTGTATTCTAGATAAACTCAGTTTCCGCTGAGTCCACCCGGCTCTGTATTCTAGATAAACTCAGTTTCCGCTGAGTCCACCCGGCTCTGTATTCTAGATAAACTCAGTTTCCGCTGAGTCCACCCGGCTCTGTATTCTAGATAAACTCAGTTTCCGCTGAGTCCACCCGGCTCTGTATTCTAGATAAACTCAGTTTCCACTGAAACCGCCCGGCTCTGTATTCTAGATAAACTCAGTTTCCGCTGAGTCCACCCGGCTCTGTATTCTAGATAAACTCAGTTTCCGCTGAGTCCACCCGGCTCTGTATTCTAGATAAACTCAGTTTCCGCTGAGTCCACCCGGCTCTGTATTCTAGATAAACTCAGTTTCCACTGAAACCGCCCGGCTCTGTATTCTAGATAAACTCAGTTTCCGCTGAGTCCACCCGGCTCTGTATTCTAGATAAACTCAGTTTCCGCTGAGTCCACCCGGCTCTGTATTCTAGATAAACTCAGTTTCCGCTGAGTCCACCCGGCTCTGTATTCTAGATAAATGTGGTTTCCTCCGAGTCCATCCGGCTCTTTATTCTAGATAAACTCAGTTTCCGCTGAGTCCATCCAGCTCTTTATTCTAGATTAACTCAGTTTCCACTGAAACCGCCCGGCTCTGTATTCTAGATAAATGTGGTTTCCTCCGAGTCCACCCGGCTCTGTATTCTAGATCAATGTGGTTTCCTCCGAGTCCATCCGGCTCTTTATTCTAGATAAATGTGGTTTCCTCCGAGTCCATCCGGCTCTTTATTCTAGATTAACTCAGTTTTCCACTGAGTCCGCCTGGCTGTGTTCCCTGTCCCCAGTTCCCTGCTCAGCCAGTTCAGCCGGTTCTTACACTGATACCAGGCTGGTGCTGATGAGCAGGAGAGACGGGGAGGCTGAGTGTCTCTTTATGGGGGAATCGATATGAAAGTGCAGCTCCACCAACTCAACACCCCTCATTTAACACCAGGAGGCGCTGCTTCACTGTACAGAGGCTTTGGCCACAATACTGACCTCTCCTCGTACTAATGCCACTTTACTGCTGTAATTCCAAGACTTTTTTCTCAAAATGTTACGACTTTATTCTTAAATATAATACCGTATGATTTTATTCTCTAAACATTACGACTTTTTCTCGAAATGTTACGACTTCATTCTCAGTCCACTATTTTTATTTTTGTTAACAGTGGCCCTAAAACACTGTCGTGATGTCTACACTACAAAACTACACCAATTCTAAAAGCTAGTACTAACAATACCTTTCTGTATCCGTGGAAGGCTCGATTTCTATCCTGGGGCATGTCCTACTGAACAGACCAAGCTCAGTGTTAACATCTCGCCTGAAAAGGTGGGAAATGGTTCAATGTGTGTGAGAGTAATGGAGCACAGAGTATGGCCATGGCAGGAATGCGTGAGTTTAGGAGGAATAAGATCACCGCCAAAAAATGGCATCTTCTGGAGCGAAATGATCTTAAATCTAGTCAAGATCACTAATATTTCCTATTCTGAGATGGGTGTGCACTTATTATAAGATCATCTAGCTCATTTTATTAAGTATAATTTACTGTACTGGCAGATAATTTGCTGGTTTCAAGCTCATTTCTCCAAACAAGCAAAATGATCTGCCGATAATCAAAGTTAATAAAATCAGTTAAAACAAGTAAAATGTCTAGTAATAAGCTGAATAATCTGAAATTAAGCTGACAACAATCTCGGCAGGAGAAATATTCGATTTATTGAATATATTTAAGATAATTTTACTTGACATTGCCGATTTTTTGCTGTGATGAGGAGTAACAGTCAAAAGTTTGGGCACACACACACACACACACTCATAGGTGGATTATTTTCGATATTTCTCTTTTTAGAAAAACAGTGAAAACATAAAAACCATGAAATTAGACGAGGGCGATGTGGCAAAAGCAATAATATTGTGATACATCAAGGAATTTCCACAATACATGATATGTATTATTTTTTCAGACAGCTGAAAAAAATGAAGCAGAAAAAAGGACCAAAAAAAAAAAAAACTTATAAAAATATGAATACAATGATTTTTATTCAATACTTGGCACCAAATTTAGTTAAATGACTAATTTGCTTTTTTTATAATAAAACATGCGGTTGGTCAGCGTCTAAGACTATCTGCAATATGTTCAGAAAAGCATATTGTACTGTATTGTGACATATTTTATCATGATAACAATAAATATTGCCATATTGTCAAGCCATAGGTGAAATAACACATGGAATTAAGCAGTTACAATTAAAATATTTAACAAATCCAATCTTTTCTATTAGATTTTTCAAAGTAGCCCCCTCATGCAGCTTCATGAGGAACCCCCTGGGATGCTCTTGTGTTTCTTGATCATGGATTTTGAGGTATGCTTTGGATCACTGTTCTGCTGTAGAACCCAGCCTGTTTTCAGCTACTTTTTTGACTGTCTGTGTCACATTTGCTTCCAGAATTTGCTGATATTTACCAGAATTCATTCTTCCATCTACCTGTGCAGTATTTCCTAAAGCATAACAGATCCACCCCCATGCTTGACACCCAGCACGGTGTTCTTTTCATCAAATGCTGCTCCTTTTTTGCTCCAAACCTCCCACTAGTGATCATGCAGAGTTAAATTTTTAGGTCTAATATGACAATTAAGACTTTATAACTAGAAGGGGGTCCAAACTTTTGCACATGCCACAAAGGCTATTTGTCTATTTATGTATTTACAAAGTATATCTGCATTAACGTGTTGTTATGGGACAGCAGGGAGGCGGAGCCAAGTGCGAAGATGAAAACCCGTGAGAAAGGGTGTTAAATTTATTGAGGTAATGGGATGTGAATTTGGCACAATGGGATTGAGGCGACGCAGAGTCAGGCTCGAACCGCCAATGTACTGACTGGCAGCCCGTGGAAGGAAAAAAGGCGGGAAAATGGCAAACAAAGGAAATGCTGAAAGCAGCTCAAATATAGGCTGAACTAGAAACATGAAATAGAAGAAACTGAGGAAACAAAAGACTCTTGTGTCCTGTTTTAAGTCATTTTTGGGGAATCTTGTTTTTTCCAGCTGTCTATTTTTTTTCTTTTTGTTTAAATACCCACCTGGGCTAAGTACCATACCGGTCACCCCTCTACAAAGGTGTAACAAAGGTTTGTTTGCCACAGCCTTAAGTAGAGGAGTCCACAGGTGTGTCAGTTTAGCCTTATCAGCCCAAGGGCTTCTGAGAATTGGAGTTCCCTGAAGTTATTGCCCTCTGTTGGCAGCCGGCAGTGCAGGCTGGGCACCTTGCTGCCATTGCCCTCTGCTGGCAGCCTGTGGTGTAGGCTGGACCCTTGCACACGTATAGAATTTTCAATAGTTTGCTGCAGAGGTTGTGTTTAATTCGTTTCACGTAGTGTTTACTTCTTTTCCAGGGTGGCCAAATTCTTGCACATGACTGTTAATCACACCACAGTAGCTGTGAAACAAGCGGAGCATTTCAAAAATATGTTCTTTAGATATTTACAATTACAAAGGAGCTATTTGTTCAGATGTGTTGAAACCTTTGACTGGTAGAATCTAATGTGCTGTTTAAGACATTGGAAGTATGTTGGGTTCATGAGGGAGTCGGGATAAACATCTGATGATGTCTTTTATTGAATACTGTATAGTTCTTCTCTACGTTTCTGTGTAACAGCTCCCTGGTTCAGAACTCTTACCTGTAATCGTCACAGGTGCCGTTCATGACGTGATTAGGCCATGGAGGGGGGACATGGTTGGGGCCATTGTAAAGTCTTTGTTTTGGGAAAGAAAAGGGCAGAATGATGGTTTAAGTTGAAGACAGAGGAGCAGAACTACACATGGATGTTGCTAAACTACAGCTTCTGCCTCTATAAACACTGAACTTCACTGAACAACCCAGCAATGAAAGTTTACAGCTATGGCAAACTCATTAAGACGTGCTCTCTAGAAGGACACATGCCTGGACGCAGATGGTGTTATACAGCAACGGAGACATCTACTGCAGCTCATACACACTACAGAGCAAAAACTAAAAAATATAGAAAACCAGACCAATTTGGTGTCTAAAGTTTGAATGTCTAGTCTTCCAATGGAGATACGAGGCTAATGTACACCAATCAAGCATATCATTCTGACCACCTCCTTGTTTCTACGCTCACTGTCCACTTTATCAGCTCCACTGACCGTATAGCTGCACTCTGTAGTTCTACAGTTACAGACTGTAGTCCATCTGTTTCTCTGATACTCTGTTACCCTGTTCTTCAGAGGTCAGGACCCCCATGGACCCTCACAGAGCAGGTACTACTTGGGTGCTTGCTTCAGATTGGCGGAGGATGTGCTGAAGATGGTTCTATATAGAACCTTTTGGAAAAAAGCACTCAAAAAGGTTCTTCTATTGTTACGATGTCAAGCTTGTAGCAATAAAAGAACCCTTCTGGGTGCTATAGAGAACACTTTTCAAAAGGGTTCTATACAGGACCGTCTACAGCAACTTCATGCACATTTTCCATCAATCCGAATAACTCTTTAATGAAGCAAAGAACCATTTAATCTTGCAAAGGGTTCTTTGAGTGTTCATGCCTCGTAGCTCCAGTGGAAAACTAAAGCAGCAAACCTCAGACACCAAACATATAACGGCTGATCGACTACATCTGGGGTAAAAAGGAAAACACTGTAAATTAGATTTCTTGCCGAACTATCACTTTAAACAAAGCATAGCTGTATGTGGAAGTAAGAGGCAACACAGTCTGAGTTATCGGTTTGCTACGGGCACAGCCTCTGCTCTGCTGGTGCTTTACCTCTCAGGAGATTCATAAGAGTCATTGTAGCCAGACATTCGTCTATCCCGCCTCATCCTCCTGAGCACAGAACGGCAAAAAGTGAGACAGAATTCCACACACAATCACTACAACTGCTGCCACTGCAGACTAAAGCCAATGTCTAGCACACCACTGAGCCTCGAAAACAAAAGTGCATCCATTTCCCATTGTTAAATACACAGTCTACGTCTGAAATCTGAAACATTTCATTTGCATTCGCCAAAAACTGAGTCGTTTTTACAGGACCATCTTATTGACTGTCTTAGGCTACGTTTACACAGCAGGTAAAAGTGGCCCAAATCCGATTTTCTCCCAAAATCCGATTCTTTGTTTGGCTGTTCACACTATCTTTTAAATGTGATCTGTATGTGACATCAGTCTGAACAGATCTGCTCCCAAACCGACTCACATGCGCAAAAGAACAGAGCTTCACATGTCATGCTCGTCCGGAGGTAAACAGTCATGAAGGTCGGAGAATGCCATTTGCTCCTGGGGCTTCAGTTTCATCTTTGTCAGCAACACAGGAGCGATTAAAGTTCCAATGACTGACAGCAACACAGTGTGTTCGAGTTTGCCATGGGGGCAGTCGGGGGCTGGAGGTTAGGCCCTGTGATTGGAAGGTTGCCGGTTCAAACCCCAGCACCAATAGTCCATGACTGAGGTGTCCTTGAGCAAGACACCTAACCCCCAACTGCTCCCCAGGTGCCGTGGATAGGGCTGCTCACCACTCCGGGCAAATGTGCTCACTGCCTCCTAGTGTGTGTGTATTCACTAGTGTGTATGTGGTATCCGTGAGGGATGGGTTAAACGCGGAGGTGGAATTTCCCCGTTTGTGGAATTAAAAAAGTATCACTTAACTTAAAAAGGTGCACGTTATTCGGCCACGGTCACTTCTTTGGTTTGTGTCCTCTTTAAACCGCTCTCTGACGCTGTAGCCTCGGGCTCCTCCGGCCACGCTCGACCGCTTCGTTTGAAACCTCTTCAAACTCGGAGCAGCTGCAATGAGTCTCCTCTATTGTTCTGGTACAGAAACATCAGCCTAAATGTTTATGCGTCTCAGCAGTGCAAGATTATGATGAATGTCGAGTTGGACTGACGTAAAAGTCGCATGAATTCCGATCTGGCTGTTCAGACTGAGTCGCATTGCGTCAGATTGCATACGGATCGGATTTCAGTCCCACATATGAAAGCGTCTCAGATCGGAATTGAAAATGTCGGATTCAATGCATTTTTTGCTGTTCACACAGCCACACAAATGACACTTATGAGGAAAAAGATCGGATTTGGGCCAATTTCACCTGCGGTGTAAACGTAGCCTTGTTTTGGCTGGGATTTTTTTCCCCCAAATTTCTCCCAAATTTGGTCACATCCAATTCTAGCCACTAGTCAGGACTCCCCCAGTCACATGACACCACCAGCACTAGGAGGGTGAAATCTAGCACAGGCTTCCTGCTGCTCAAATAACATCACTGGACAGCTGAATGCGCTCGGAGTGAATGTCCCTCATTTCTCACACTGAAGACAGAAGAGGAGACGAGGAAGATCTCAGTTAATGTGAGGAAGAGCGCAGAACTGCACTAGAACAGAGACTAAACAGAAGAATCGCTGAAGCAAATATTTTGTTGTCACTCAGGTGAGTGATTGAGCAGCCAGCCAACTGTAGAGTAGCCAGACAGCATGGGACCCCCCCTAATATCAAGGGGGATTTTGTATGCCAGCTAAAATAAAAGGGGCAGTCTGGTGTAAACAAGTCCATGGTTGTGACATCACAGCCATGATTAAACCCTTAAAATCCCAGGCTTATTACATACTATGGCTTATTGTTCTGTACCTACAGGATCTTCAATGCAAAGTGGAAGAGCTATTATCAGGTTATAGAAGTGTGTAATAAAGCTTTAGGCTGGTGGGCCCGGGCTATTTCAGGGTTAATCCAAACTGCCTGCAGCACTGTATGGACTGGGGAGCCAAATACATTTGTGTACTACATCAAACTCTTATTTCAAAAGAGCAGAGAAAATATAGTTTTGTATGAAATCGGCGCTTTAAGGAAATGAATGCACACATGGGCCGCTTTTCCACTGCAGGGCTGAATGGGTGGTCCAGTGGTGTTTCCACACAGACACGGGCTCAGAACCAGTCAGAGGGATGATGTAATGACATGGCTATATGCTGATTGGTTCTGTTTATATCGTATAGTGCCACAGCATCCAGCTGCACTATTTCAAACCCAAAAACAATCAAGTTCAAGCGCTGCTAAGCAGAAGAGAGTAGCTATTTAGCATTAGCTTAGCTAAACTCTGACTAATTAAAGCTTTACTGGCACAAATTCAGCTAATAATGACTCATATCTGAAATTGAGCAGCTGACGTTAGAGGGACGGAACGTCGGAATGAAACCTCTTCTCTGGTGTCTGACGCTGGAGTCTCCTAAGACTCTCTCTTCTAGCTAACTTAGAACTCAGAAAGCCAAAATCAGACCTGTTCAATAGTGCTTTTAGCTGTAGCCTGCTATGCTAAGCTAATGCAAGTGCAGGCCGCCTCCCACTGCAGAACGTTACGGGCTCAGTTCCAGCGAACCGATGATTAAAAACACCCGGTTAGAGGACAAAAAAGATCCGAGAGAGACTGGAGTTTGAGTGACAGGCAAGTTTGTGGTGGGTGGTGGGTGCATGGCCACAGCTTGTTAGCAGTTATCCACTCTTTCGCATAGTTTTCTTGGGTATTTCCTGGTTCTGATTTAGCGGTACAACAGATGGAAACAGAAACCGGAACTGGTCTCATGAGTCCGGACCAGAGCGGAACGACCCCGTACGGCCCTGAAAGCCGTTTGGCTCGACAGTGGAAAAGTGGTCATTGATAATCGGTGATACATAACAGTAGCTTGCAGTGCTGGACTGGCAGGTCAGTGGGCTCAGTGGTGAAGTGGGGGAGAAGCCAGCTAATCAAAACAACCCAATCCAGTCATTACAGTTTGATATGACACCTGAAGCATAACATTGTAACCACCTCCTTGTTTCTATGCTCACTGTCCATTTGATCAGCTCCACTGACCGTATAGTTCCACTCTGTAGTTCTACAGTTACAGACTGTAGTCCATCTGTTTCTCTGATACTCTGTTACCCTGTTCTTCAGTGGTCAGGACCCCCATGGACCCTCACAGAGCAGGTACTGTTTGGGTGGTGGGTCATTCTCAGCACTGCAGTAACACTGACATGGTGGTGGAGTGTTAGTGTGTGTTGTGCTTGTCTGAGTGGATCAGACACAGCAGTGCTGCTGGAGTTTTTAAACACCTCAGTGTCGCTGCTGGACTGAGAATAGTCCACCAACCAAAAATATCCAAATCCCTTAAAGAACAGGGTAAAAATGGACAACGAGCATAGAAACAAAGAGGTGGTCAGAATGTTATGCCTGATCGTTGTATATAGTACAGACATATAGCCAGAGACCACCCTCAGTGACCATTAAGTACAGGTTATTTATTTTTCAGTGTCAGGAAAACAGCAGAAAATATTTTATCCCCTTGGAACTATGAGGTTCTGCACTTTGAGCGCTTCTGAGATGTTGAGCTTCAAAGATTTTGCCTTTAAATAGTAGAACTGATCTGTAAACACGTCTCTTTATACATCACAATGACAGACCCCCTACATTTATTCTAAATGCACAAAAATGTGCAGATCAAATACAGATGGAACCTTCTAATCCAAAAAGCTCACTTTCTGCTTAGAACCTTTTTGAAAAGAGTTCTATATAGCACCCAAAAGCATTCTTCTATTGTTACAAGCTTGACACCATAAAAATGTTATTGATGTAGAAACTGCTGCATGCATTTCTATTTGGAACCTTTTTGAAAATGGCACCCAAAAAGGTTCTAAATAGAAATACATACAGCACTTTCTACATCAATTTGAAGAACCATTTCCCTGTGCAAGGAACCCTTTAATCAAGCAAAGGGGTCTTTCAGTGATCAGTGCTTCAAGGGTTCTTTAGTAAAGAAAATGGTTCTATATAGAATCACAAATACTCAAAGAACCCTTTGCATGATTAAAAAGTTCTCTGTCTCATGAAATGCTTCTCCAGATTGATGGAACATGTGCTATAGACGGTTCTACACAGAACCTTTTTGAAAAGGGTTCTACTTAGCACCCAAAAGGATTCTTCTATTGTTATAAGTTATAAGAACCTTTTTATTTCACCATGGGGTTCTTTGACTGTTCATGATTCTACATAGAACCATTTTCTTTAGTATAGAACCCTTGAAGTACCAACTTTTTAAGAATGCTGTAAAATGCTCAATACTATCTCACCCAAATCTGCAAAGTACCACAAACTACTCTATTGGCAAAAACTACCCACAGCACTACTACAGCACCACAGCGGTCAGCTACCTGTCCAGACTACCGTACGCCCCCTCTGAATAGGTTCGGGCCATCTTAGCGGAGCGCAGCATCTTGAGCGCGTCCTCCCGGTAGATGGGGTACACGGGGTTGCCGCTGCAGGAGCCACGAAACACACGGCAGAAGATCACGTCAGCTTCCTCCAAACACAGGGATGCGGAGAGGGAACAGTCTGGCTACCACATTAATCTGAAAGTCCTCTATAGCGCATCTCCAGAGCCAAAACCCTAACACCACTGCCTGCCAAGCACTGGCGAAGACTCGCCTGCAGTTATTACAGTTATTATAGTGAGTCAGACACACGCATACTGCAGACCTAAGAGCATGTATGTTATGTATGTAGCTAGCAAACACAAGCAGGCAGAGGCAGACACCACAGGTGCCCTCTACACATATGGGTGCATGAAGTGTTTGAGTATTCACTGCAAAGGTTCTGGGGACATCTATCCTTTCCAAAGCAATGTCTATAATACGGGGTGATTCAAAAAGATTCTTCCGACTTCAAAGCGTAGTATTTATTTTTACAGCCGTGAGGCGCCGAGGAACCAATCACACTCCAACTGTAAGAGGGGGTCATAGAGTTTCTGACCGGCTCCTTCAGTCTGAGAGGAGCTGAGACCCCTGAGCAGGGGTTCTACGTTCTCCACGTCAATCAGAGTGAATCCGTCAGAACTGAGCAGCGGGATTTTCATCAGCAGTGAAGCTCCAGCAGCTCAGAGCGTTCGGCGCTGGTTCCACAGCACTGGATGATCTCCGAAATCCCACTGAAAGAGCCGTGAGAGCAGCGACGCCCGACACGCTCAGTCCAGTCTGGGATGAGTTTGACTGTGGTGTTGATGTCGTCCGTCCAGCTGGAGGAGGTTCAGACTGAGACCTTGTAGAATTACATAATAAACTTTATGCTCATTTAACCCGTTTACAGCTCACTGCACTGATCTGTAACGATTTACAAGAGAAATCAATCATTTTGAAATTAGATGAATCTTTTTGAATCACTTTGTATATCACTGCTGTCTTAACAAAACCTCATATCTCCATTTTTGTCGTTTTCAGTTTTTGACATAATTTTAAAATGCCTGTTGGCCTTTATATTGTATGCAAATTTCAAGATGGACTAAATGAAACGGCCCAAAATGACTTGTAAAAAACTCTGGTTCAATTGACTTCCATTAAAAGTTAATATGTTTTTTCCTTCTCCTGTAAAGTTACCATGTTGGAGATATGATCAGACATAAGCGATATGATTACATTACATTACCGGCATTTGGCTGACGCTCTTATCCAGAGCGACTTACAATTTGATCATTTTTACACAAATGGCCTGACTGCATGTCTTTTGGACTGTGGGAGGAAACCGGAGAACCCGGAGGAAACCCACGCAGACACGGGGAGAACATGCAAACTCCACACAGAGAGGACCCCAGTCGCCCGGCCGGGGAATCGAACCCAGGCCCTCCTCGCTGTGAGGCGACAGCGCTACCCACCACGCCACCGTGCCGCCCATGATCATGTATCCTTTGTTATTTTGCAATGACTTGGCCTTGAATTCCGAGTGATATAATCTGGCCTGGATTCAAAAAGCCACTGCGGCTACTCAGCTTTTCTTCTTCTGTTTTGTTTGTTTTGTTTTAGTAATTTACAGCAACAAAGGGACTGCTCAAAAAACACTGCAGGATTTCTGGTTTCGTTTGAAAATGAGCAACCGAAGCCAAAGATGCTGTATCTCCTTCATTGAATCAGCTGAATGGACTTTTCCAGATCCATTCTCTTTAGCAATCTTCAGCCTGGAATCTGATTGGAAGCAATAGGAGCCAACTGACCTAATCAGATACACTCCATTCAGCTCTAAAGTTAGATCTTCCCTCACCCAGTCTGACTGAATTGGCTCACAACTACACAACTTACACATTAGTTTTGCAGTAGTTACTGTCAAATGTATAATAGTCTGTGAATAATGTGTCTCAGAATTAATAAGTGAATAATAATTCTGCAGTTTAATGGGTAATAATAAGTTTAAGGGGTGAATAATCAGTCTTAGGATTAAAACCTTAATGATAAGTCTTTAATTTAAAGTAATAACAACATAATAATAAGTTCAAGGGGTGAATAATCAGTCTTAGGATTAATATCTGAATGATAAGTCTTTAATTTAAAGTAATAACAACGTAATAATAAGTTCAAGGGGTGAATAATCAGTCTTAGGATTAATATCTGAATGATAATGCTTTAACTTAAAGTAATAACAATGTAATAATAAGTTCAAGGGGTGAATAATCAGTCTAAGAATTAATAACTGAATTATAAGCCTGCAAATTTTGGTAAAACAATACATTTAAGGGGTGAAAAATCAGTTTTAGGATTAATGATATGCCTTCTGTTTACATGACAAACCCCTTAAATCCCCAGGCTTCTTACACCCTAATGGTTATTATTCATTAATTACACTTCAGGTATAGACATGAGCCTGCTCTGGTCAGTGACTCCTGGCTATTTTAATGGGCTGAATAACATTTGAAAAGCTAGCTGTCCCCAAACTGTTAGTGGGCCGTGTACATCCCTCTGTGGGACACCACAAATCTCACAAATCAGTGTATCAACAAGCGCTTCAGGTGAGCTCAGGCGGGAAGGTGTGAAGGGTGAGAGGTGGAAGGTGGGTGGGTTGTTGTGGGTGGAGAGAAGCTGTCAATCATGCTGAATGCCACTCTCAGGTAGAATACCTGGGATCCTGGGAAGATGGGTCGATGACTGGCTGACTGTGTCTGGTTCGAGGAAGTAGGGTGAGATAGTGGCTGTGACGCACAGGGGAACAGAGAGACAGAGGCATGGATGAACAGAGAGAGAGAGAAAGAGCCAGAGACACAGAGGCGGGATAAATATGAGGGAAGCGGGACGGGAAGAGAGGCGAGTAGGATGGAAAGAGCGCAAACAACTCCGATGCCTGCATTTCCAGAATCTAGTACCTCGAAATCCTGGCAACTCTCTGAGGTCACATTAAGACAGGCCAGCTTGAGCAGTGTTGCTACTACAGCTACTCACCCAGCGGATGTTTGCACCGCCTCTAAGAAGTCGCAGTTATCGCTGGTGGGCAAACTGTGAGGACAGTGCAGATTCTAAACGTTCAATTCAGACCATTTGTCTGTTTCATACAAAAGTTATTGTCACTTCTATCATTTTACTTTGCTAAAAGAAAAAGTTTCAATTTTTTACAATCGTCACATTTTTAGGCAAACTTGCCTATCTATACACAAAAAGGTGGTTCTTTAAGGGTTCTTTAGTAAAGAAAGGTGGTTCTATATAAAACCATGAACAGTCATTTAAACCATTTAAAAAATGGTTTTAATAGCACCCAAAGGGCTTGACACCATAACAGAGGAACCCTTTTGGGTGCTATGGTAGAACCATCCACAGTACATTCTCCATCAACCTGAAGAACCATTTAATGACACAAAGAACCTTTTTATCAGGCAAAGGGTTCTTTGAGTGTTCATGGCTCTACATAGAGCCATTTTCTTTACTAAAGAACCCTTGAAGAACCAACCGTTTTAGGGTAGCTTTGATCAAATTAAGTGAGAGTAACTATGTAATTAATTATGTAATTACATTTAATAGCACTGCAAAATAACAGCAATAAATCCAGACGCCCGAGGGTTAAATTACCCTCGCTGCATGATGTGATCCCTTCATCCCGGCTTTGCCCACCTAATCGCCTCACAGAGTTGCCAGCATCTCGAGTGTGTTTGACTCTATTTGACGTTCTATGACATCTACAACTTCTTCCTGCACTCAAACTCCCTCGGAAATCAAGAACCCCTGATCAAATTCAGTCGACTTCCATTCTGTCTGATGTCTGAGATCAGGACCGAAAGGAAATGGCACCAAAGAAAACGCTGGGCCATCCTGTGGATCTTAAAAGAAAAAAAAGGAGCCGTAAATTGAGTTGGACGGCAGCCGGAGTGAATCCGTACCTATCAGGAGAGTATCTGTCTTCCGAGAGTCGATGGCGGGGGCTGTACTGAGACGGTCCTCCTCGCACGCCGTGGTCTAAACTTCGACTGCAAGAGAAAGAACCAGATGTGAGAACCAGATTTAAGCTGTGAAATCTTATATTATATTGTGTATTTTAAACAAAAATGGTCATGTTTGCCCAAACGCTGACACACAGCGCATTGGCCCAATCCCATTTCCCATTTCCCAATCCCTACCTCTCAGACCTTAGGCCTGCTTTTTGAGCGTTCACGTCTAGGGGCGGGGTGTCCTGATTCTTGTTGAGATAGAGGGGTGGGGCGAAGTGTTGGAGCTACGTGACCCTCCAAACGGAGGCTTTTCAGAGACATTCCAGAGTATTATGAGAAAAAAAAGGATTATGGAGCACAAGAAACCAAAGAAACCCACAAATGTGAGAATTTTCTCTGTTAATGTTACGATGACCATTATATTCTCTTAGTTTAATGTCGCTTTGATGTATTTTGGTCCTTTTCTCATAAAAAGCATAAAAATCACTAATACTATGCCAGTGTCTCTGCACCTAACTAACTTTCCCGTTCCACCTTAAATAGTCCAGCAGTTCTGACGCCTGAAACACCAGAATGTAACTGCGGCTCCATTTAAGGTGGAACGGGAAAATTCCAACAAGAATCTGGAGAATCTCCGACTTCAGCTTCACATCACTGAAGAATTAGGGGGGGTGATAATAAATAACTGCCCCCCTCTTTGAAGGCGTATGATCCCTAAATGTAACTAAAGCCCAGCAGTGAGGAGCTGAACTTTCCCCTCCTCTGCTGTCCCTGCAGACGGGCAGGGTCGCCTACAGAGCGGCGCTAGTAGCTGTTAATGAAGTGATGCTCTTTTATTAGAGGGTCTCATTTCAGAGGAAGATCTCAACCACTGCCCTGTAGCTCAGGAACAAGGGGCAACACTCGAAAACAAGGGGTAGGGGTAAGAAGGAGAAATGGGACGGGGCCTTTCTGTTGTCCTGACTTTAATTTGAGAGAAGTCATATCCACATAAGCTAAACCGAGCAGAAATTACAGCCCTTTATACAGTCAGCTCATATTAGCGTAAACGTAATTGAACAGTTGGCTCCTCAGCTGTTAACAAACAGCTAAATAAAGGTCTACAATCTCTAGATTGTAGATGGTGCCTTTACCATTACTGACATAAACGAGTGGTTGCAGTTTGATACCTCTATTAGAACGACAGCAGAATTCTGGAGACTCTGGAAAACCAGTATTCCAGACATTCAAGTCCAGTCAGGTCAAAGTTTGTATATCTTTTACAACAGGTGTCGTCGCAAAGCAGCTTTACAGAGAAATCCAGGTCCAGGTCGGATAGCAAACAATAATACAAGAGCAAAATCAACAGAGAATAGGTTTTACTGTGAGTATGAAATATTAAAGTACAGAAAAGGGGAAAAGCAGGTAAAGCAGTGGCTCTGATTAAACGCACTATATTCACGCGTTGACTTCTAGAAGCAGCTGTTGCCTGGAAATAAAGCGATTTTTATTCACAAGTTGTGAAACATGCCAAAATCGTCGGTTTCGTCTTTAGGCTACAATTCTAATGAGAATTTCCTGTAGACTGGGATTTCTGCCACAGCTGGTGATCCGTATGACTGTACGCTTGGATATACCTGTAAATCCAGCTATATCATTAACGTCTGCTTTGTGACCCATTTTCCACATATCAAATGAGATTTTCACTGTACTGTAAAATATATATATAAATATAAACCTACATGTATAAATACCTGTTGCTCTTTACATTGTGTATAAATGTCATGATGAATGGACCAACATTACTGCTCTGGTTCTATTGACTAGGTTACCATTTTGGAGATACAAGATTATCAATGTGAGTGGGCGGAGCTAAACTGCTGTATGTATGTAAACATGTTGGCTTTCTTAAGATCACAGACAAAGTGGATTCAAAACAGGCCGCTTTCACATGACAGTTTACACACATGGACTGGGAGGTGAACGGTATGTCTGGAACCTTTAACAATGTTTGCATCCTACATTTACCTCTTTACTGTTCAAAAATCAAGAAAAATATAGTTTTCTGTGACGGAGGCCCTTTATTTAGGCTTCTCTGGTGCCCTGAGATAGGAGGAGTTACTGATAAAAGGCTGTAATTCGTACTTAGTTAATCAAAAACATCAGTTATACTCAATGTGTTTATATTTCTTTGTTTGTTTGTTAATTTGCCCTCAAAGTAACGGCGAACAGAAGAAGACGCCTCCAGCCCATTTTGTGCATGTGCGTTGACGGTACCTCTGTGGGGGAGGGACGCTGGGCGAGCGAGAGCGAGAGCGGATCATATCCGATCGGGAGCGGTGATTGGACGACATGACCTGCTCAGGAACAGATAGAGTAGAGCTCTGGAAGTCCCTGCCGTTGTGTCGGTAATCTGAGGACACACACACACACACACACACACACACACACACACACACACACACACACAGCAGTTTTAAAAGGAGTCTGTGACTGTGTGGTGTGCTTAAGACAAGAATAAATCTTTATATATATATATATATATATATATGTATGCACACACATATATATTTAAATATATACATATATGCAAATACATATATACACACACACACACACACACACACACACACATATATATATATGTATGTGTGTATGTGTGTGTGTGTGTGTGTGTGTGTGTGTGTGTTTTAATAAACATTAACATAAATATTGGCCGCTAGTTCTTTTTATTGACCTGTAGTTTTGACTACACTTATAACTGAAACAGCCTCATATGAGAGTCAATGTGAATAATTCTAGCAGGAACTGGAATAACTTTATAATGTATATAAAAGTGTGCATTAGGAAGTTTATAGTGACAGACTGTGAGTTTTTAATGGTTATGGATACAAACCGAAAAAAGTCGGAAGAGTCCATTCAGAACATAAACGCAGTGTAAACGTCGTAACACCTTACAATGACACGCCATGTATTTTATTAGGTAATTACATTTAACACTGTGGGACACTGACAGTCATAACTAGACTACTAGGAGGAAAATAAACATGAGCTGTCTGCACAACCCAATCTCTTCGTCAGGCAGCAATGTAACTGTAGTTAATTACATAATTACATTCCAGTGTTTGAGCAGAAGGACAGTAATAACGTCAGACGTCTTAAGGTTAATTACTGTGAAGTGGCAGAGAAAAGGCAGCGGTGTAGAGCCGAGTTCAGACGGAGCGAAGTCCCTCTGAGGGGACGAGCTCACAGTAATCTTCTCTCTGGCAATATCCTTTAATTTGATTTGTGCCTCTGACGCTTTGCCGGGCAGGAAGTGTGAACACACTCCCAAACTGGCACAGCCTGTACTTGCCAAAGCAGCAAAGATCAGTTCAGAGGAGGCAGAGAGGCTGAGAGGTCGCTGTGGACTGTACGCTACTGCCCAGATACAGAGTCAGACACTGTCTGTCATATTAATATAAGAGCCGTTTTAGTTGTTTTGCTGTAGGAACTGCAGACGCCATGCTCTGCAAATGCCTCGGACCGTCATTAGTGAACAACTCATCATTAACGATCAACCCAAACATGCAAACCTAAAACCGATGTGGCATCAAAATATCAATTATTCAAGATGCCAGGGTCTCTGAACTACAGCTTACTACACAAACGTTATAGAAATCCTGAGAACCCAATTACAGAAAGCACAAAAAAGAAGAAAAATAGGAAAATGTAGATCAATATCCAAAATTTGCGCATTGTTGCTCCATTTTTGTCTGTTTATTTTTCCAAGTCATTTGAACTTGGCAGCTGTCCTTTATGTTGTGTGAATGGACCAATAGAAATGCTTCAATACAACCTCTTTGCCTTAATTTACATTAAATTCTAAGAGCATTTTTGCCTCATCCTGTAAAATTGCTATTTTGAAGATACGTGTGCAAAATGTGAATAAAAACCAAATACAACGATGTGCAAATCATTTACACCTTATGTTTCATTGAAAATAGTACAAACACAACATATCAAATGTTGAAACTTAGAAATTTTATTGTTTTTATGAAAAATATTTGCCCATTTTGAATTTGATGCCAACAACGACAGGGGAAACCAAAGTTCTGTAATGCTAAAAAAACACCTGGTAGTTGATTGACAGCAGGTCAGTAACATGACTGGGTATAAAGAGCATCTCAGAGAGGCGGAGTCTTTCAGAAGTAAAGAGGAGGAGGGGTCACCACTCTGTGAAAGACTGGACCATCAAATTGAGCAACAACTCAAGAAGAACGTTCCTCAACATAAAACATCAAAGAGCTTTTGCTTTTCATCGTCTACGGTGCAGAACATCATTAAAGACTCAGAGAATCTGGAGAAATCTCTGTCTGTGAGGGACGAGGCTGAACACCAGTATCTGCTGGCCGTGATCTTTGGGCCCTCAGGCAGCACTGCATTAAAAACAGACATGGTTCTGTAGTGGAAATCACTGCATGGGCTCAGAAACACTTCTGAAAACCACTGTCTGTGAACACAGTTCATCACTGCATCCACAAACGCTGTTAAACTCTAAAACACAAAGAAGAACCCAAATATAAACAGGATCCAGAAACGCTGCCACCTTCTCTGGGCCTGAGCTCATTTAAAATGGACTGAGGTGAGGTGGAAAAGTGTCCGGCGGTCCGACGGATCAACATATAAAATTCTTTAGGAAATCATGGACACTGTGTCCTCCAGGCTGAAGACCAATCAGCTTGTTATCAGTGCTCAGTTCTAAAGCCAGTATTCATGATGGTTTAGGGGGCATTAGTGCTCATGGCCTGGGTGACGTGCTCATCTGTGAAGGCTCCATTAAAGCTGAATGATATAAACATGTTTTATCAACATCTGCTGCCGTCCAGACGACGTCTTTTTCAGGGAAGGCCTTGATTATTTCAGCAAGACGATGTAAAACCACATTCTGCATGTATTACAGCAGCACTGCTCCGTATTAAGAGTCCAGGTGCTAAACTGACCTGCCTGCAGTCCAGACCGGTCACCACTGAGAACATTTGCTGCATTATGAAATGAAAAATATGACAAATGAGACCCTGAAACTGCTGAGCAGCTGAAATCCTGTAACAAACAAAACAGGAGAACATTTCTCTGTCAGAGCTGCAGCAGCGTCTCCTCAGTTCCCAAACACTGACAGAGCTGTTAAAGACGAGGAGATGAAACACAGCGGTGAACAGACTCTGTCCCAACTTTACTGGAGCACGTTGTTGGCATTGAAATTCAACATGGGCTAATATTTTTCATAAAACTTCAAATTTCTCAGTTTCATCATTTGATTTGTTACCTTTGTACTTGTACAATGAAATACAGGGTTTACGTGATCTGGTGGCATGGTTGTTGGTGCCAGACGGGCTGGTCTGAGTATTTCAGAAACTGCTGATCTGCTGGGATTTTCATACCCAACCATCTCTAGGGTTCACAGAGAACGGTCCGAAAAAGAGGAAATATCCAGTGAGCGGTCAGCTGTGTGGACGAAAATGCCTTGTTGATGTGAGAGGTCAGAGGAGAATGGGCAGACTGGTTCCAGATGATAGAAAGGCAGCAGGAACTCAAATAACCAACCAGAATCTCTGAGGAACGTTTCCAACACCTTGTTGAAAGTGTGGCACTAATATAGTGGCCAGTGAGTGTACACACACACACACACACACACACACACACGTAATATTCATTTATTTTTTGTATTTATCTAAAAATATTGAACTGTAGCTTTTGTGCTGACCTGTAGTTTTGACTACAACAGACTGGCTTACACTTATGACTGAAACAGCCTCATATGACAGTCACTGTGAATCATTCTAGAGGGAATTAAATTCATTTTAAAACGTATGTAAGAAGTGTGCATTAGACAGTTTATAGTGAGAGATGTTTAATGGATTTTTCTGATGAAACTGCCTGAATCTCTGTAAAGGCTGTTTAATGCTGACAACAGAAATTGTGTATCTCCCCCTTTTTATATTGCCTGTGAGGACATTTAATAAAAAAAATGAAAAGACAAAAATGAAAAGAACCAGTTGAAAAAATCAGATTTCCGAGCCGCAGCCGTGCTGAACTGAATCAAATCGGGTGGAAAGTGCAAGGCTTTCGATGGTTCTGGCTGTACCTGATATGACGCCAATGCCGTCTTCACAGTCATAGTCAGAGAATTCACTGTCGCTGATTCGCTGTGATCCTGTGAGAGAGAGAGTGAGAGAGAGAGAGTGAGAGAGAGAGCGATAGAGAGCAGGGGAGAGCGTGAGAAAACAGCCTGGGAGGGGTGGAAGAACAGATTATGGGGGTTGTAGCTGCTAAGCTCTTGTTAAGCGAAGCCCCCCTAACGTGGCTCGCTGCTTCTCTATCTCCCACAGCAGCAGCAGCAGCAGCAGCAGGATGTGCGTGTGTGTGCGTGTGTGTGTGTGTGTGTGTGTGTAAACCAGTTTATGAGTGTGTGTATGTGTGTAAGAATCACTGACGTCAGCTTATCTGAACCACAGACACACGGCGCTGAAGGAACACACACAGCAACCAATCACGGCTGCCTCAACACTCCACACACCAACAGTCCAACGTTTGGGGGCTGAAGGATTTTCAGTGTTTTTAATCTAAATGCTCATGTCTTCCTTGTCAGTTTGCAATAAGGTACCACATTAGGGCTGATCAGGTTTATCGAAAGGAAAACACTAAAAATCAGGGACAGTGTTAGTGACAGTGCTGCTCCTGGGAATAAAGCCAAAGGCCCTTTTATCCCCTTGTTATAATGTCAGCACTCAAACTTCACAGCGTCTAAACCACCTCTGGGTCTGAAAAGTTCCAATAGGTGCTTTTAGGAATAGTTTGAGGAAAACAGTCAAATGATTATTCAAAGCTTGCTCCTTATATCAAGGACGTTGATCTGATGAGCATAAAGGAGAGTGCTGAAGATAAATATACCCAAAGCATTATGAGAAACTAAACCTTTGGATTCCCTTTACTAAGGAACCCCTGAAGAAAAGTATGGGGCAACCATGAGGAATGCTGGGCTACATGTGAAGTTACCCTTTATGAGTCCCACAATGGGGAATTTTAACCCATCTGTGCAGTGAAACACCACATACACACTAGTGAACACACACACCAGGGGGCAGTAGCACTTTGCCCGACGCAGTGGGCCGCCCAGCGAGCACTTGGGGGTTAGGTGTCTTGCTCAAGGGCACCTCAGTCACAGACTGTTGGCTCAGGGTATCGAACCGGCGACCTTCCAGTCACAGGGTTGTTTGCTTAACCTCCAGCCCACAACTGCCCCATTCATGTTGTGACTTATTAGGGAGGGAACAAGCTGAGAGTGAAATCTCTGCACCAATCAAATGACGTGAAGGCG
>NC_051237.1:26873199-26933199 GCF_015220715.1 Pygocentrus nattereri | reverse complement strand
GAATAAAACTAATTATTTACAGCCTTTGTCTGTTTATTCTTTAGTATTTCCCTGAGAAAGCCAAATATGCAGCTTTTTAAATGCTGGTTTCTGGCTGACCGACACAACAGCAGCCTCAGTTTAGCCGTTTCTGCAGCTGCTGGAGCTGTGGGTGTTCAGCTCAGGGCGACGATTAGAGCTGTAAGCAAAACCACACCATATCGCATTTTGAATTTTTAGCTTAGTTAACCAAAAAGTCACGTTTTTGGTCTTGTTTTTCTTTCTACATGGTTTTGGACGGTTCCCCAAAACTTACAGCTGCTGATGGGGAGGTGTAAATATTTGTTACCTACTAAGCTCAATGTTAAAACTAGTTTGTGGGGCTTGTTCCAATTTAGTAATGCATAAACCTGAACATCACAACTGGCCTATGTTTGAACTTACGCACAGCTGGTGCAATCACTGAATGGTGTTTAATAAAGAACAATAGTGGTTGGTTAGTGTAGTGGTTAACACCTCTGCCTTCTATGCTGCAGACTGGGGTTCAGTCCCCCACCTGGGCAAACACCCTACACTATACCAATAAGAGTCCTTGGGCAAGACTCCCAACACCACCTTCGCCTACTTGTGTAAAATGATCAATATTGTAAGTCGGTCTGGATAAGAGTGTCAGCCAAATGCTGTAAATGTTTTTATCATGGCCAACATCACAATGTTTTATTCTCCATTTTATTTTGGTTTATGCTCTAGAAGAACTTGACTGCTCATTAGTCAATTCCTATCAGAATTAAAACACACTGCTGTGAAATGCAGGCGATCTACTGGGCTGGCTACCATTTTTGAGGCAAGACAGAAGCTCTTCTTTAAACTGTAACCATCGGATTTAGTCCAAAGTCCGTGCTGTGACACTGACATAAACAGATGTGCTGGTAGCAAAACAAAGGCTAAACGTTCCTTCGTACCTTCTGTCAGGAAGGAAGTATATTTTGACGTAGGGGTTCCTGGGCCGGCCGTCCTCCCGAGCAGGCAGGTCTTTGGCTCCCAGGATGGTGACAATGAGCTGGTGTCCCACTTTGTCGTACCACAGCTTCACCTTCAGAGAGAGCACAGCTGGGTTAGCCTGTCCGCCGGCAAGGCTCTCAAGCTGCCCAAAGGACCACATGCGTGTCAGGGCTTTCTTAAAGCAGGTCCCTCATCCACACAACCGAACTACGCACACTGAGCTGTTTTCCCAGCTTTGTGTCTTGTTGTTTTCCTACATTGCTGAAAGCAGTAGCTCAGCTTAAAAGTCAAATGTACACAGTTGTGTTCCACAAATGCATTTGATTGTGTTTGGGGTCTGAAATTTGCTTCATGAGCTTCTCACTGGAGCTATGAGGCTAATGCAGCTCTGGAAACTTATACCTCACCAGCTGTACACACTTATGTAGAAGTATGGACAGAAGTGTGTGTCCATACATGAAAAGCAGAAATGACTGAGATTTCTTATCAGCTCTTCATGGTTCGAGACAAGTGACGATTTAGGCATGCAGTTAGCATGATGCTAACTGGTAGCATAAAAGCCTCTATTACTTGTTAGCTCAGGGGTCGAAAGCATGCGACTATTTTACCGCCCCCTTGTGGCTCCACAGCTGAATCTGATCAGTAGGTAACAATAAAATAATCCTCCTCTACAGTAAAATAAAGCTCTGCTGATCCTTCAACACAGTTTAACAGAAAATGGTCTTAAACGCTGGAGTTAATGTAGAACTGCTGATTCACCCTTTAACCCTGAAGATCAGCGCAGACGGCTGGTCACCATAGCAACACAGACAACAGTCTCGCCCAGATAGTAGCTATGAAACGGCAAAGAGAGAGATTTAAGATGAACAAGGCTGAAGTCAGCTTGTTGATTGTCAGCTTCTATTTCAAATTTCCTGTTCCACCTTAAATGATTCCGATGCCTAAGGTGAAACGGGAACACTAGGACAAGAAGCTGGCGAATGAGAAGCGACTTCAGTCTCATAAAATGTTGAGCGTTGAGAGACGTTTTACTAGAAACGGTTAAACTTTTATGGAAAAGTTTCCTGCCGGAGATGCGAGAAAAGCAGCTATAGCTGAGCTGAAGCTTAAAGCAGAGCGAAGTGAGTCTGGGTTTTTATTTATATTGTATTTTTTTTATCTATATTAGCACATCAGCATATACAGAGACATATTTACAGCCAATATAGTACAATGGACATAAAATGTGGCTCTCAAGGTGGCTTAATTTTTGTTAATTGGCTCATCTTCACATTTAGGGTGCCGATCCCTGTGCTAGCTACATTCAGTGGTATTTCTGGGATCTTAAATCCGCGAGCAGCTAAAATTAACCTCACTGTTTATGCCAGTTTAAGGTTTTAAAATCATTAACAATGACCATTTCAGGTTGCAAAGGATCCGTTTGAAACTGGGTCCCACGGATGAGATGCATTAAAAATAAGAAGGACATAAACAAACTTTAGTTCTATCTGTGTAGCGCTGATGGAAGCTAACTGGTGAGATGTACTGCTAAGAAACTGGACCGTTCTTTGAGTCACAAGTGAACAGCTGGCTTGGCATCAATACGAGGGGCCCAATTAAGATTTTGAGGACGCCCTGTGTCATGGGCCCCGGTGCGATTGCACACCCTGTCCCCCATTAGTTAGACCACTGGCTACATTAGCCTTGTAGCTCCAGTGTAGAAGAAACAGAGCAAACCTCAGACACCAAAGGTCTTGCTTGATCAGCTACATTTGTAAGAGTGAAAAACTGTATAAATCTGATTATTTGCCAAACTGCTGTTCTGATCTACTAATGCAGCGCAGTTCTAATACTAAGCTAAGACAGACTGTCTGAACACATTACTCATGAATGTGCAAGTTTACAGGGAGAATTTGCAGTTAGCCAATTGGGGAGTCCATACTGGGGTTGTCCAGTTTGGTGTCTCCCATCACAGACACAACAACTAACAGATAAGTGTTCTCCTATTTCACCACCACAAAAGGTTCAATCTAAAGTCTGGAGACACTTTCAAAGCTCAAAAGGTCCAAATCAAAGGAATGAAGTAAGGCTTCTGTCGAAAGGAATGACTCAAAGACTCGAAGAAAAAGCTGCAAAAGTGCTGCGCACCATATTTTCCCGGAAGTAGCAATTTAAACAGCTTTGAAAGTCTCGACTGCAGTGGTTTGGCAAAGAAAGAGAGAAAGAAAAAGGAAAGGAACAATCAATATGAGTCTCACACATGCTTCTCTGCTCACTGTTAAGAATCTACATCCTTAGAACTACCCGGAGAGAGAGAGGAAAGGACGGGCAAAAACCAGAAGACTGGCGAAAGTTGGCCTAAGGTTTTCTGAGTGGACTCCAAAGACTTCAAAGAATTTGCCCGTCTTTTGGAAGAAATCATGAGAGCTAAAGGAAACACAGCTCTATACCTCTACAGAGCACATACTGCTCTAAAAATAGTCCAGGACTAATGCATGCAGCAAAGCAGAATGCATTCAATACAATCTAGGGCAAACCAGGTAGCTTCAAACGCAGATACAATCGAAGGGGAGAAGATTCAGTCAAAACAAATTGTACCATTTCCACTCGTTTACTCAGTAAATTCAGCCAAACTCACTGAACGTCTTTCTAAAAGACAGTGAATTATGATTCTGCGTTAGATAGAGGACGTGGACGGCAGCCTAAATATGGCAGAGAGAAAAACATTATGTGCAGCGAGCATCGGCTGTTATTCAAGACTCAAAGTGCGTTTGCACATTTTGGCGAGCGCGTGAGTCTGGCAGGGAGAGCGGCTCTGAGAATCGCGGATTAGGAGTGCGGTTTTATTTCTGCTGGTACAATTTGTTTCTTCGTCTACGGTCTCTGGAGCTACAGCCAGTTCTTCATTGGAAAATGCAATCTCATGTTGAAAAATGGGACTGTTAACATACCGTAATCTTCTCACCACAACATGGAACATGACATTTACCTGGTGACCAATGAAAACTGGGCAGGGCTCTTGGTATTAGGTCCAAAAGAGTTTAATCTAGACTAGGGATGGGCAATATGACATCATATATTGCGTGGATATTGTTAGTACTCAAAGAACATTGACCAATATATGTCCAGTTTAGCTGGATTTAAAGGCAGATATTGAACAAAAGTCATTGTGTTCACAGTTTTTGATGGTAGGCATATCCAATATCGTAAAATTTCTAGAAATATCACAATATTATATTTTTACAATATTGCCCACTTCTAATCTACAACCCCATTTCCAAACAAGCTGGGAGGCTATGTGGAGTGCAATGATTTGCAAATCATGTAAGTCATGCTTTTAAAGGAAAATACAAGTACAACATGTGAAATGTTTATTTTTCCAAAAATATTTGCCCATTTTGAATTTGATGGCAGCAACATGTTCCAATAAAGTTGGCCTGTTTACTGCTGTGTTTCATCACCTCTTCTTTGAACAGCACTCTGAGGAGCTGAGGAGATGCTGTTGTAGTTTAGAAAGTAAAATGTTTTCTGTTTTTGCTTAACACAATTTCAGCAGCTCAACAGATCAGAGTCTCCTTTGTGATATCTTTCATTTCATAATGCAGCAAATGTTCTCAGTGGTGACCGGTCTGGACTGCAGGCAGGTCAGTTTAGCACCCAGACTCTTTTAATACGGAGCAGTGCTGCTGTAATACAGTCAGAATGTGGTTTTACTTTTACATCATCTTGCTAAAATAATAAATGCCTTCCCTGAAAAAGACACTTTTCCACTTCCCCTCAGTCCATTTTAAATGAGCTCGGGCCCAGAGAAGGTGGCAGCGTTTCTGGATCCTGTTTATATTTGGGTTCTTCTTTGTGTTTTAGAGTTTAACAGCGTTTGTGGATGCAGTGATGAACTGTGTTCACAGACAGTGGTTTTCAGAAGTGTTTCTGAGCCCATGCAGTGATTTCCACTACAGAATCATGTCTGTTTTTAATGCAGTGCTGCCTGAGGGCCCAAAGATCACGGCCAGCAGATCCTGGTGTTCAGCCTCGTCCCTCACAGACAGAGATTTCTCCAGATTCTCTGAGTCTTTAATGATGTTCTGCACCGTAGACGATGAAAAGCAGAAGCTCTTTGCTGTTTTTCGTTGAGAAACGTTTTTCTTAAATTGTTGCTCTATTTGATGGTCCAGTCTTTCACAGAGTGGTGACCCCTCCTCCTCTTTACTTCGGAAAGCCTCCGCCTCTCTGAGATGCTTTTTTATACCTAATCATGTTACTGACCTGCTGCCAATCAACCACCAGGTGTTTTTTTTTTTTTAGCATTACACAACTTTGCCAGCTTTTTGTTCCCCCGTCCCAACTTTTTTGGAACATGTTGTTGGCATCACATTCAAAATTGGCATATATTTTTTAAAAATAAAATTTCTCAGTTTCCATGTTGGAAGTGTTGTCTTTGTACTATTTTCAATGAAATATATGGTTTAAATGATTTGCACACCATTGCATTTTGTTTTCATTTACATTTTTCATCAACTTTTTTGGAAATGGGCTTGAGCATAAAAAAAGTATCATATGTTATGTGCCTGTTTAAAATAACTGCTGGACCTTTTGCTTTGGCATGAAAGATCATGTTTCAGGTTGCATGGAAAAGAAACACATAGATTTGTCCCAGAATAATGTGGAATCTATCCAAATATTTAAAGAGACTTCACTGAATAAACAATGCAGAATGAAATCCCAATGTCAAAAGCAGAGTCAGTAAAATCGCTGACTGTCTCTTTAAACTGTTCCATTCAGGTCAGTAAGTCATGCATGCTTTTTAAAACCTTCAGCAGGATGGAGTTTAATAGGTTAAATTGATAACATATGTATGAAAAAGCGTGTATGGGTGTGAAATAGCAATATCAAAGTATCGCTTTAGGGGGTTAAAAGAAATCAAACAGAGGATAATGAAGATCAGAGATTTGAAATGCTGCCATTTTCCTGCTGTGCATTTTCCAAATATCGCAGAGAGAAAGAGAAAGGAGCGAGACAGATAGAGAGAGATATAGAGACAGAGAGAGAGAGAGAGAGAGAGAGAGAGAGTGTCAGTCAGATTGGTGCTGTTACCTGGACCCTAGGGACAAAAGGCGTGGTTCTTCTACTAAGGCATGGACTCTGGATAAGCAAAATTAACAAAGAAAAAAAATGCAATAAAACTAAACCAAAGGCCTAAAAAAGGCACATAAATCAAAACCACACTGCTGAGAGGAGATTTGGCCCAGCAGGCGACCTTCAGATTCAATCATTTCAACACAGTTCCATTCAAAACACATGCAGCCAACAACTTTTACTGCAGAACTCAAATGTCAAGCAATGAAAACTCACAAGATATTGCTTAAAAATATCAGTGCTTTGACGTTTTTGTTTAATTGTATGCTCCGCCCAAAATGTGTAATTTTTGTAGCTGGTAAAAATCCCATTCAACCACAGACTCTATCACAATACCTACATTTAGAGCCGGTTATTCATTCAGTCTAATGAGAAACTGTAGAACAGACTCGGTTTATATCACAATACCTACATTTAGAGCCGGTTATTCATTCAGTCTAATGAGAAACTGTAGAACGGACTCGGTTTATATCACAATACCTACATTTAGAGTCGGTTATTCATTCAGTCTAACGAGAAACTGTAGAACGGACTCGGTTTATATCACAATACCTACATTTAGAGTCGGTTATTCATTCAGTCTAATGAGAAACTGTAGAACGGACTCGGTTTATATCACAATACCTACATTTAGAGTCGGTTATTCATTCAGTCTAATGAGAAACTGTAGAACGGACTCGGTTTATATCACAATACCTACATTTAGAGCCGGTTATTCATTCAGCCTAATGAGAAACTGTAGAACGGACTCGGTTTATATCACAATACCTACATTTAGAGCCGGTTATTCATTCAGTCTAATGAGAAACTGTAGAACAGACTCGGTTTATATCACAATACCTACATTTAGAGTCGGTTATTCATTCAGTCTAATGAGAAACTGTAGAACAGACTCGGTTTATATCACAATACCTACATTTAGAGTCGGTTATTCATTCAGCCTAATGAGAAACTGTAGAACAGACTCGGTTTATATCACAATACCTACATTTAGAGTCGGTTATTCATTCAGTCTAATGAGAAACTGTAGAACAGACTCGGTTTATATCACAATACCTACATTTAGAGTCGGTTATTCATTCAGTCTAATGAGAAACTGTAGAACAGACTCGGTTTATATCACAATACCTACATTTAGAGCCGGTTATTCATTCAGCCTAATGAGAAACTGTAGAACAGACTCGGTTTATATCACAATACCTACATTTAGAGTCGGTTATTCATTCAGTCTAATGAGAAACTGTAGAACAGACTCGGTTTATATCACAATACCTACATTTAGAGTCGGTTATTCATTCAGCCTAATGAGAAACTGTAGAACGGACTCGGTTTATATCACAATACCTACATTTAGAGTCTGTTATTCATTCAGCCTAATGAGAAACTGTAGAACGGACTCGGTTTATATCACAATACCTACATTTAGAGTCGGTTATTCATTCAGCCTAATGAGAAACTGTAGAACGGACTCGGTTTATATCACAATACCTACATTTAGAGCCGGTTATTCATTCAGCCTAATGAGAAACTGTAGAACGGACTCGGTTTATATCACAGTACCTACATTTAGAGCCGGTTATTCATTCAGTCTAATGAGAAACTGTAGAACGGACTCGGTTTATATCACAATACCTACATTTAGAGTCGGTTATTCATTCAGCCTAATGAGAAACTGTAGAACGGACTCGGTTTATATCACAATACCTACATTTAGAGTGGGTTATTCATTCAGCCTAATGAGAAACTGTAGAACGGACTCGGTTTATATCACAATACCTACATTCAGAGTCGGTTATTCATTCAGTCTAATGAGAAACTGTAGAACGGACTCGGTTTATATAACAATACCTACATTTAGAGTCGGTTATTCATTCAGCCTAATGAGAAACTGTAGAACAGACTCGGTTTATATCACAATACCTACATTTAGAGTCGGTTATTCATTCAGCCTAATGAGAAACTGTAGAACAGACTCGGTTTATATCACAATACCTACATTTAGAGTCGGTTATTCATTCAGCCTAATGAGAAACTGTAGAACAGACTCGGTTTATATCACAATACCTACATTTAGAGTCGGTTATTCATTCAGCCTAATGAGAAACTGTAGAACGGACTCGGTTTATATCACAATACCTACATTTAGAGTCGGTTATTCATTCAGTCTAATGAGAAACTGTAGAACGGACTCGGTTTATATCACAATACCTACATTTAGAGCCGGTTATTCATTCAGTCTAATGAGAAACTGTAGAACGGACTCGGTTTATATCACAATACCTACATTTAGAGCCGGTTATTCATTCAGCCTAATGAGAAACTGTAGAACGGACTCGGTTTATATCACAATACCTACATTTAGAGCCGGTTATTCATTCAGCCTAATGAGAAACTGTAGAACGGACTCGGTTTATATCACAATACCTACATTTAGAGCCGGTTATTCATTCAGCCTAATGAGAAACTGTAGAACGGACTCGGTTTATATCACAATACCTACATTTAGAGCCGGTTATTCATTCAGCCTAATGAGAAACTGTAGAACAGACTCGGTTTATATCACAATACCTACATTTAGAGCCGGTTATTCATTCAGTCTAATGAGAAACTGTAGAACAGACTCGGTTTATATCACAATACCTACATTTAGAGTCGGTTATTCATTCAGTCTAATGAGAAACTGTAGAACGGACTCGGTTTATATCACAATACCTACATTTAGAGTCGGTTATTCATTCAGCCTAATGAGAAACTGTAGAACGGACTCGGTTTATATCACAATACCTACATTTAGAGCCGGTTATTCATTCAGTCTAATGAGAAACTGTAGAACGGACTCGGTTTATATCACAATACCTACATTTAGAGTCGGTTATTCATTCAGCCTAATGAGAAACTGTAGAACAGACTCGGTTTATATCACAATACCTACATTTAGAGTCGGTTATTCATTCAGTCTAATGAGAAACTGTAGAACGGACTCGGTTTATATCACAATACCTACATTTAGAGTCGGTTATTCATTCAGTCTAATGAGAAACTGTAGAACGGACTCGGTTTATATCACAATACCTACATTTAGAGTCGGTTATTCATTCAGTCTAATGAGAAACTGTAGAACAGACTCGGTTTATATCACAATACCTACATTTAGAGTCGGTTATTCATTCAGCCTAATGAGAAACTGTAGAACGGACTCGGTTTATATCACAATACCTACATTTAGAGTCGGTTATTCATTCAGCCTAATGAGAAACTGTAGAACAGACTCGGTTTATATCACAATACCTACATTTAGAGTCGGTTATTCATTCAGCCTAATGAGAAACTGTAGAACGGACTCGGTTTATATCACAATACCTACATTTAGAGTCGGTTATTCATTCAGCCTAATGAGAAACTGTAGAACGGACTCGGTTTATATCACAATACCTACATTTAGAGCCGGTTATTCATTCAGTCTAATGAGAAACTGTAGAACAGACTCAGGTTAGATCTCTATACCTAAGCACGTAGGTATACAGTATGGTATAAAGTGCAGTAGCATTGCCATTAAAACTGGACTCAACATGTAACAACACTAAACAAGGTATCTAGTTTCTTATCAGGGTGAATGAGATTCTTTCCACCTAGATACGATAAAACACATTAGTTGGCAGAGCATGGATAGTTCAGGTTATGTTGGACACACAGATAAAGAAAATGTCAACTAATGACCCATTTTCCAAACTCATAGCCAGGCAGATTATTATTAAGTAGTAGCTTGATTGTACTGAGAAATTCTTTACTAAAGGGCTTGGAGTTTTGGAAAGCATGTCCATGACAAATATTTAACAACAGTTAAAAATGATATGGACAAAACATTTCAACAATAAAATAACATTGTGGTGTGTGCCCACCCCCGCCAGGCTCCGATGGAAGCTCTGAACACCCAGTGGCAACAAACCCTGGTGAGGAGGGCAAGGAGAGAGATGCGAGTGGGTGAGGGACGAAGCGCAAAGCCCGCCTCCACCCAGGCCCTGCCCCCTGGTCCGCAGTGAGGCCGCTTCACTACACCTCACTTTTGACCTGGGTGGCCGAGCTGCGGCGCTCAGGACTCGCTCCTTGCCCTTGTGCATCTCATGGCCGGCACTGTCGTCCTCCTCCCGGTGTGTCCCTTGGAAGAGCTCGGGCTTTGCGCTCTGACCCCCACCCGCTTGCAGCTCTCAACCTGTCGTCTTTGCCGGGGTTTGTCGCTGCTCTATGTTTGGGGCTTATCTTCTGGCAGGCTCTCGCAGCTGCCATCTGGGCCCAGCTCTCGTAACCCGCCATCAGGGCGGGCACACACCACAAACATCAAAATAAATTCTGATTTCATTTTTCCAGCACTGTAAAAGCTAACACCATGTATGCATGCACTGTGTATACACTAGGACTGCAAAATATGGTATGCTCATCATTACCACAATATTAGCAATATTAGCTGCAGAATGATCAGGTAATCATTAACTGCTTTCCAGTAATATCAGATGCTCTCATAATGAGTGGCCAGATGACCCATACAAATCTAGATTTTTTCATATCTTGCAGCTCCAGTAAGAAAATATGGGACACACCTCTTCTCATTCCTGCAAACTTGTTTTTTAGATTAAATCTCCTTCATTCTAAACAAAAATGAACGAATAACTACATCTCTGACACAGCACAACTGAGCAAAGACACCAAAGCCTCTGTGTTTCGTTCCTTGAGCAGTAGACGTGCAGATGTGCTACAGCTTTCATGTTTTCATGAACATCTTGATCCTTAATCTCTGACCTGGTGCTCATTCATAAAGCCAGTGTTTAAAACCTCAGAGTAACACTGTCTTTTACACTGTCATATAATGAATATATCGCTGTTATCAGAATAAAACCTCATATTTCCAAAATTAGAACTTTACAGGAGAAGGAAAAAACCTACTTTACTTTTAATGTAAGTCAGTGGAACCAGAATTTTTTCGAAGTAATTTTGGGCTGTTTCTTTTTGATCCATTCTTCATGAAATTTACACATAATGTAAAGAGCAAGAGGCATTTTTAAACAATGTCAAAATTTGTATATAGAACCATCTACAGTACATTCTCCATCAATCTGAAAAGAGCCACTTAATCATGCAGAGATTATTTTGAGTGTTCACATTTCTTTATAGAACCATTTTCTTTAATAAAGAACCCTTGAGTGCAGAATAAGGATGCCTGATTTACAGACCACTGAATAACTGACAACAGTAAGACTTTAACATTCCAACATGTTTGCACTAATTCATCATTTGGCTCATCAGTCAGATGCACATACTAACCTTTAAAGGAATAAATCAATACCTAGCAAGTTTTTAACCTAAAACACAGATGTTTTGAGTAAGATGGATGTTACAATTTTTTTTGGAATTTCATCATTTCACAGCTACAATATCTACCCCTGCGATGGACTGGCGACCTGTCCAGGGTGTATCCTGCCTTCCGCCCGAAGACTGCTGGGATAGGCTCCAGCTCCCCCCCGCGACCCTGACGGAGAAGCGGCTTGGACAATGGATGGATGGATGGATGAATATCTACCCAAACAATATCCTTTGCTTCTCACAAGGCGGGCAGACTCTGTCTGTAATGTTCAGGCAGCATGCTAGGAGGGGCCAGAGAGCCAGGACTGAGTAATTAGGGTAGCAACTGTGGGCACACAACTTACGGGGTGCTCACACACTGCTCGCCACTCATTCTTGAGTTCACGCAGCCATGTGCATGTTGCTCTGACTTGGCTGGTAACCTCAGTGTCTGTCTTGAGTTGAGTAATTTTTTCAAAAAATGTTCATTTTGCTTTAATTTTATTAAAGAGGGGAGTTGTTTTATGGTTTCAGTTTCAGGGAGCTCTTAGTTTGGGTCATCCTTTTAAGTCTTCAGTTAGCATAGCCATTAGTCCATACGATGGCATGCTATGCAGCATGTTAGCCTGGCAGCATGGTGATTGAGGGTTCGCCCCCTCCATTTTCATTTTGTAGTTTCTTAGCTGTTTTTCTAGTTGCACCTTTCTCACTGCTTGTCCTCTCATGTTTGCCAGCTGGCTCATCCCCTTGCACTCCCAACCACTAACATTAGGGTCATGATCCTCACTCAGGGCAAACCCCCTATTGTGTTATAGTGTCACTGTGCAAGACTACTTCCATTTTGGAAAAGCGAAAGAAGAATGGACAGTTTCTTTGCCTCATTCTGGGATCTCCATAACTCAGATTGAGCTGCTTGTTTGGACATCAAAACCAGATGAAGTACAAAACAAACAGACAGAATGTCTTCAAGTGCTCCTCACAAAGTGGGCAAACAGTGACGCTGACCCACTTTCTTTTTGGAAAAGTGAAATTAGCACAGAGATCTTCATCATTTCATTCAGAAGCTGAAAATCTGAGTGCTTCCACATATATCTCAGATGTCGGGCCAGTTTGTTGCCCTGTTTTAGATTCCGATCCTTTTGGCATTTTTCAAGAAGTTCCCTCATCTTTGTTGTCACCATCCCAACACCAGAGATGACTGATTGGTCAGTGAGTTCATGTCGTGGGCTGATGTAACTTTTTGCCATCCAAAAATTATATCAGATGTGCAAAATATCATCAGTATTACAGTATTGCATTACCAAATTAACTTATACAAACAAATAAATTGTGCTCGCTGTGTAAATGCCTTTAGTCCTGCTTTTTTTTTTTTTTAAATCAGTCGTGGTGTCTGACCAGGCTCTCTGCCAAGATCACCAATCTGGTAACAAGCTTGAAATCTAAGTACACATTTTCCACTTGGTGATCCTTTCATAGGGTCAGCCTCTGGGAATGAATGTCTGTTCTTCATACAAGGACCTTAGAACCCCATTCTTCAAGACAGCAAGCCAACTTTCAGTTTAAGGTAGCACAGAGTTTATTTAAAGCCAGCTCAAGTCTTTCAAACTGGGCCAGTCACTAAGCAGCCTAAATAAGAACGTCATAAGCAGTAGTTCACTCTGTTTAATGTTAGCAGACTCTTATTTAAAGGAATATCAAACACTCTGCAGTGAAACCTTACTTTTAGTCTGCTGTCCTACATAGAACCCTAATCAATCACTCTAAGGTTGTCTAGTGGTCAGAGAAACAGCAAGTCTGAAACCAACCATATGTGCAAACCCTTACACTAATCTGTGGCCCAAGAGCATGCTGGGAACTCACTGAAAGCTGTCCAGACAGATACTGTGGGGCATCACGGAGCATGCCGGGGCTCATGGGCGATGTGACCGAGATGGATGGGCCCATCTTCTGGGATTCAAAGGAACTTGAACCTGAAAAAACAGTAACCTGTTAATGTTGCACACAATCACTCTGAAAAAGAACACAAACTGACCCTTGAGCATTCTTGTTAGAGATGTGCATTCTAACTGATCCTGATATTCGAGTATGCATGAAATTAATAAATGATAAAACTATAATGATAAAATCTGGTTAAGTGTGAGTAAGGGGAAAAATACTTCAAACCAAAGTATGGCCAGGGGCTAACTCTTTTAAGTGACAGCTCTGATGTAAAAAAAAATCCACAAAAAATTTAGCAGGAATAAATCTGAAAACGTGTGTTGGATTTATCATTTTTCTAATGTCGTAAATCATTACTGTAGGTCTTAAATGGTGGTTGGTTAGTGTAGTGGTTAACACCTAAGCTGTAGACTGGGGTTCAATCCCCAACCAGGGTAAACACCCTACACTATACCAATAAGGGTCCTTGGGCAAGACTCCTAACACCACCTTGGCCTCCCTGTGTAAAATGATCAAATTGTAAGTCGCTCTGGATAAGAGCGTCAGCCGAATGTCGTAAATGTAAATGTAAATGTTTCCAGCAGTGATTTCCACACCGTGGACTGGTCAGTAAAGCTAACTGGTACAAAACAATGAGGACTTGTCTTCTCCACAAGGTACTTTCTCCTCATTGGATGACATACTAACATGTTATTTGTTCAAGTGAACATCAGCAAGTGTAGTTAGCCTGGTTAGCATAAAGGTGCACAACATCTGCCTTCTTAATCATGTGCTTCATAACTTGTATAGCACTTAGCACTTAGACAAGGGGTCAGCAACATGTGCCCTGTCGCGGCTCCACAGCTGAATCAGATCAGCAGGTAATAATAAAATAATCCTCCTCTACAGTAAAATAAAGCTCTGCTGGTCCTTCAACACAGTTTAACAGTAAATGGTCTTAAACGCTGGAGTTAATGTAGAACTGCTGATTCACCCTTTAACCCCGCAGACGGCTGGTCACCATAGCAACACAGACAACAGTCTCGCCCAGATAGTAGCTACGAAACGGCAAAGAGAGAGATTTAAGACGGACGTCGATAATTTGGAGACAAATTGACTCATTTGTATTTATAAATCGCTCCAGCTGGTTTCCTGATACGTTTAATCTGCAAAGCTGAATCTAGTTTTTCATTCGAATTCTCCGGTTCCACCTTACGACAACCAATGCAAACAACCAATGCTGAGAGACGTTTTACAAGAAACTGCTCTACTTTTGAAGAAAGGTTTCCTGCTGGAGATGTGAGAAAAGTGGCTATAGCTGAGCTGAAGATTAGAACAGAGAAAAATTGGTCTGCGTTTTCATTTATATTATATTTGTATCCTATATAGGAAAATCAGCACATACGGAGACGTATTTACAGTCAGGATGATAAAATGGACGTGAAATGGACACGAAAATGTTGTGGCTCCCAAAGTGGATTGATTTTTGCAGGAAAAAATGGCTCTTCTTAACATTTGGGTTGGCAACTCCTGGTTTTGGCCCTTGTGCTTATTAACAAATAAGAGCAAAACTCTAACATCGTATAGCCCTTTACAACCCTTTGCTGAATTTCCTTCGGGATCAATAAAGTGTCTGTCTGTCTGTCTGTCTGTCTGTCTGTCTGTCTGTCTATCTATCTATCTATCTATCTATCTATCTATCTAACCTAAAATTGCCATTTTATTGAATTAGTCTCTAAGCTTTCTATACCTCCCTGCCCTGAAACAGGACAAATACCCCAGTCGTAACTTCAGAATTTGAATCCTGGCACATCATACGATCAACCGAGTACCTCTGCTCTTCCCTATTTCTAACGTGTAGCAAGACTATCAGTTTATAAGTGGGTCCTTTGCTTCTTGAGCAGATCCACTGGAGATGATGGGGAAAATCAGCTATTTTCAGTTGATCTGCTAGTGGATTTATTTTTCTAATCTTTTAAATCATTACTGTAGATCTTAAATTGATTTCCACACTGTGAACAGCAAAAATAGGCCAGGAAAGCCACTAAATCTCTTATTGGAAGTGCAGACCATGAGAGGGGAGAATGCGCTGGAGTTCTGCTTTCATTTGGAGTGGAATGTCCAGGAGTGGGGTGTAGGAGTCAGGTAGCAGGTGAGGTGAGGAACCTTATCATTGACAACCGTGGTGGTGAGTGGGGTAAACATTAACCAGAAGGACGGAGTTTCTGATGATGACACTCACTTGATTCAAGCTGTCCATGTGTGCTCTCTGGTATTCTGGGAATATCACTGCAACAGACGAGAACAAGACTCTTATAATAAACAATAACACTAGGCAATAACACCATTAAAGGTGCAGTGTGAAAGATTTAGGGGGATCTATTAGCAGAAATGGAATATAGTAAACAAAAGGATGTTTTCATTTGTGTATGATCACCTGTAACTACGAATCGCTGTCTTTTTGTTATCTTAGATTGAGCCCTTCCATGAGGAAAATGAGCTCCATGTTTCTACAGTAGCCCAGAAGAGACATACCAAACACTGCCTCTAGAGGGCGCCTTTCGTGTTTTTTTTTTACGTTGAAGTGGCAGCTTGAATTGGAAGGTGTAAAAAGAATAAGTGGCTGCTGCTGGTGCTGGTGACCCTTTGTGTTGTGAGAAGTTTGAGAACCCAAATTTCATCAAATGGAGGATCAAACTTATCATTTGGCACAAGAAAAAGCGAGAAAGGGTGGATCTTCGCCGTCAAAGAAGAGAAAACATGAAGAGGCAAAACAAGTTCGGGACAGATGACAACAGAAAACCTGGTGGCCACCGTAGGTTCTACTACACGCTTGGAAAGGGAGGGGTGAGGGAGGGGGGATTAAGCTAGCTGCAGCTTGCAACCTCACCAAAATCTTACACACTGCACCTTTAAGGTGTTTCATGCAAGTGTCCACTGATGTGTAGGGGCACTTCAGTGGGCGCTGTATCAGCGATGCAGACATGCCTCCAGAAAACATTTTTACCATATTATTATGAATCTTAAATCTACTTAGAGAAAGCATCTGACAGGCCCATTCCTCATTCCACTAAATCTTACACCTTTAATATTGCCTGATCATGTAGTTACTGCTAGTTTCCCAAACAAGGATTAAGCCTAGTCTTAGACTAAACAGCAATAGCAGTGGTGATCTTTTTTCCAGGCCTAATCTAAATATGGGAACCTCAGTTCTTCGTATTTACTCACCCAATGGGCCGCGAGACCACCAGCTCCACTTGGGGTTCGGGCTTGGACTCCAGAATGATATTGTAAACTTCCTTGAATGTGGCTCCCTGCAAGACCCTGCCATTCCATTCGAGAACCTGGTCGCCTGCGAGAGAGAGAAACACACCAACTTAACACTGAGTCCGCGTGGATCGGTGAGAACTCGAGCACAGCGAGAAAATGGTACCAGAGGCAGGAGAACATGCTGTTCTGTGTCCTCAGAGATCCAGTACAGAAATCAATGCATGCTGCAGTGAAAAGAGCTGCTTCCCTGTTTTTACTCAAGCTTTGACTGACAGGGCAAAATCACAGAGAGACGTAAGAGAGAAGAGACATCACATGCGCACCTGGTCGAAGATGGCCAACAGTATCTGCTAAACTTCCTCTCTTCACTTTGGTGATGAAAGCACAAAGCCTACCGGATTCTGTCATCTTCCCACCGACCACCTGTGACAGAGATTTGTAGGTAATAGTAAAATAATCCTCCTCTACAGTAAAATAAAGCTCTGCTGATCCTTCAACACAGTTTAACAGTAAATGGTCTTAAACGCTGGAGTTAATGTAGAACTGCTGATTCACCCTTTAACCCTGAAGATCAGCACAGACGGCTGGTCACCATAGCAACGCAGACGACAGTCTCACCCAGCTAGTAGCTACGAAACGGCAATGAGAGAGATTTAAGATCAATAAGTTTAATCTGCAACGAGAAACTGACAAACCCTAAAAAGTCACAAAGCTGAAGCCAGATTCTCGTTCGAATATTCCTATTCCACCTTAAATGGTGCCATAGTTACCACCATTTAAGGTGGAACAGGACAATTCAAACAAGAAGCTGGCGAATGAGAAGCGACTTCAGCCTCATAAAATTGAACATTGAGAGACATTTTACAAGAAACTGTTCGACTTTTGTGGGAAAGTTTCCTGCCGGAGATGCGAGAAAAGCAGCTGTAGCTGAGCTGAAGCTTAAAGCAGAGCGAAGTGAGTCTGAGTTTTCGTTTATGTCATATTTTTTTACCCTTTACTAGGACATCAGAACACACTGAGACACATTTACAGCCAGGACGGTAAAATGGACCTAAAGTGTTGTTTTCGTCTGATTTTCGTTGAAAGTACAAAATCGCTCTTCTTAACATTTGGGTTGCGACCCCTGGTGTACACATTAAAAATGACAGTTCTTCAAGGGTTCTCCAGTAAAGTAAATGGTTCTATAAAGACACCTGAACATTCAAGGAACCCTTTACATGATTAAAGGGATTTTTGCATCATCAAAGGAGTTTCTTCACCCTTGAAGAACCACCTTTTTTAAGTTCATATACATAGCATTTATTTTGTGATTTAGCGTTTCTGTTTACATTACACACCGTATTCATAATTTAATTCACTATTTCTTTCATATTTTTGCGTAAAGGGTCAAATTTACATTTAAATTGTTAACACACACAAAATACTACATACAACTGCTTAAAAACAAGTAAAAATGTATTGAAATAGGTTGAATAATCTTATAAAATGGGAAATATTAGACATGTTAATTATATTTATGATGATTTCACTCGCCAAGATTGAGTTTTTTGCAGTTTTTACTGTTCGTACAAGCCAGGCGAACGTCGTCTCTAGAAGAAGGTCTTTAGAGTTTAAGGGGTTAAAAACCGAACAGTAACCAATAGTCTGACATTCAGACGCGAACACGTGGACGAATTAGAGGTTAAGGTCGCCGTTATGAATGAAGCTGTAACAGAATCTGTCTGAACGCAGCAGCAGTTTGTAATTCGGTCATCAGTCGTGGCTCCCAGCGGCTGTGTTCAGCATTACCTTCAGGCCCAGCAGAGCGCCGGTGTCTCTGGGCACCGTGCCATCCTTCATCCGCTTGTTGAGCAAAATCCGCCCAATTAGGCGATCCCCATCTTTGGACGGTTGCCATGTCACCGGGTGCTGCGAGGTCAGAGTGAGAAAACACCTTTTGTTTTAAAACAAGTGTCTACATCCCTGAAAAAAGACACACACACACACACACACACACACACTCAAACACACACACACACACACAGAATGGAAAGAAGAAAGAGGAGGAGCAGCTGTCGCACGTCTCCCTGAGGACAGTTTGCTGTGAAAACACAGACTGGGCCAACAGTCGTCCAAATGGCGGGACAGGTGCGTTATGTAGAGATGCTTCGCAGAATTCTGCTGGTGATCCTCTCAAACAGTGAACGCACTGAAAGTAAGTCAGTATCCTTTAATATTTAAAGAAACAGTTTGGCTGAAATTCAAATCGGTTTTACCACTTAGCCTTAATGTTTGTTTGGGCTCTGAAGTTTGTTTTGTTCATTTTGGCTGTTATTACTTTGTTAGTGTGTGTTGTGCCGGTGCGAGCGGATCAGGCACAGCAGTGCTGCTGGAGTTTTTAAACACTGTGTCCACTGGACAGTCATGGGTGGGACAGTCATGGGCTGACGGTTAGGGAATTGGCCCTGTGAGTGGAAGGTCGATCCCCAGAGCTGACAGTACGTGACTGAGGTGTCCTTGAACAAGACACCTAACCCCCAACTGCTCCCCGGGTGCTGCGGATAGGGCTGCCCACCGCTTTGGGCCAGTGTGCTCACTGCCCCCTAGTGTGTGTGTGCTCACTAGTGTGTATGGGGTGTTTCACTCCACGGATGGGTTAAACGTAAAGGTGAAATAAGGGTCACTTAATCTTAAGACATTATTTTGTCATTACTGTCTATTTTGTTCCATGTTGCTCCTGGAGAAATGTAACTTGACTCCACTGTGTACTTATACATAGATGGAATGACAATACAAGCCTCTTGACTTGACTGGAGCTACAAGGCTGATAACAAGTGTGGAAACTTCTGAACATTAGCATTGTGCTAACAGCATGCCTAAATCACCACACGCTCGTCTCCTCAAGCTGTGTGCAGTTAAGGAAAATCCAAACATTTTACAAAATTTCTGTCTAACTAAATCAATAAAATTGACAGAGAGATTCAGAGGGTTTGGTGTGAAACAGTTCGGACGTCTTTACAGTGGTGGTGATGGGAACCAGACGTCGCCATGATGACAACACAGATATAGACACTTTATTTACCATCCAGAACCTCCAGAGAACCTACACGAGTCTTCTGAGCTCATATGGAATGTTAATGATGGAAAACAGTGGAAAATCTGGAATAATGAGTTTTCTTTGGGGACTATTTTGCCGCACAGCGCCCTGCATGTCTCCCTCCACCATGAATGGAGTTGAAGTTCTCTAAACTCTCAGAAAACAGCGTCTCAGTCATCAGGCAGTGAATTCAGAACCAGTTCATGTAGGAACTTTCTGTGAGGAGCTTTTAGAGGGGGACGTCTGGTTCCCATCACTACCACTGGGAACAGCTCTGACTCGGTAAGTTTATCTAGAACTGAGCGTTTCACACCACTACGTTTTAGAAAGTTTATGTCTTAACATTTGAATTGTGATGGAATCTTCCTTAAATAATCTCCATCAGACTTGATTATGTGGTTTCTGACACTGTATGACTCACTGATATCTGGACTAACATGGACTAAAGTACATTAGCATTAGCTAAAGACAGTGGTACATTTGTCCATGCCTGTGGACAACAGTGTGCCACACAGCGTCCAACACCACAGATCCCTCTCAAAAGGCTCAGAACAGAGTCTGCGATGATTTAGACCAGCGGTTTGCATGATGCTACTTGGTAAGGTATTAGCTATCCACCTGTTTCTCTGATACTCTGTTACCCTGTTCTTCAGTGGTCAGGACCCCCATGGACCCTCACAGAGCAGGTACTGTTTGGGTGGGGGGTCATTCTCAGCACTGCAGTAACACTGACGTGGTGGTGGTGTGTTAGTGTGTTGTGCTGGTCTGAGTGGATCAGACACAGCAGTGCTGCTGGAGTTTTTAAACACCTCAGTGTCGCTGCTGGACTGAGAACAGTCCACCAACCAAAAATATCCAGCCAACAGCGTCTTATGCGCAGCGTCCTGTGACCACTGATGAAGGACTAGAGGATGACCAACACAAACTGTGCAGCAGCAGATGAGCTGTCGTCTCTGACTTTACATCTACAAGGTGGACCGACGAGGTAGGTGTATCTAATAGAGTGGACAGTGAGTGGACGCAGTGTTTAAAACTCCAGCAGCACTGCTGTGTCTGATCCACTCGCACCAGCACAACACACACTGACACACCACCACGTCAGTGTTACTGCAGTGCTGAGAATGACCCACCACCCAAACAGCACCTGCTCTGTGAGGGTCCATGGGGGTCCTGACCACTGAAGAAGAGGGTAACAGAGTATCAGAGAAACAGATGGACTACAGTCTGTAACTGTAGAACTACAGAGTGCAGCTATACAGTAAGTGGAGCTGATGAAGTGGACAGTGAGCGTAGAGACGAAGTGTTCGAGGACTTTTGAGATAAGTGGAGAAACTGTGTAAATCTGATTCTCAATCAAACTAATCGTTTGATTTCCGTGCAATGCTTTTGCCGAGTGGATGGTATCGCAGCCGGTTGGCCTCAGGGTCAGAGTACGTGTTCACGGCAGATGAACGAAAGGAGGCAGAGTCATGCGGAGGAGTGCGTTCACTACAGTGACCCAGTGCAGCACAACCAAGTGGAAGAAAACAACACAAGAAGAAGAAGAGAGAGAGAGAGAGAGAGAGAGATGAGGAGAGGGCAGAGCCGATACGAAGGACACGACAGCGTGAAAAGGGAAAAAGAAAAACAATCGCTCCTGTGTGAGGTCAGTCAGGCTAGCCTACCCTCGTGTTGGAGGCCGAGAACGACGGACTGAGTGGGAAAAAAAAAGCCTGAGGGGAGGAGTGTGGGGAGGTCAGGTGGAAGAGTGACCCTTAATCTGACCTGCAGCAGGGAAGCCAGGCCACAACGGCTAACAGCAAGCATGCAGCAAAAAGACAGGAAGGAGTGGCAGGACGTCTTCCAGGACCTTTTTCTGGGTCCGGATTGAGAAGACAGAAAGCAAACAGCCAAGCAAGCAGGAGGCTTCGCTCAGGACCTCCAGAGCTCAGGAGAGGATCCAACAGCTGAGCTGCTGTGACCCTCTGAAGTCAGGTTTAGCTTAGAGTTTTCATTCAGAGACACAAACACTAAAAACGACTTGTTTCAGCTTAAAAAAGTACAAAACCCGGCCGCCTTGGAACAGATCTCACTGCACTACGTCACCAGACTCTGCTAACCCATTCACGCCCATATATTCTGTACAGAAGAAACGTCTTCGGTTAATCAAACTATATGGTTAAAAAGTGAGCTGGTGTCATTGTTTATCATCTTATGTCCTGGACTACCGCTTTTTAACCCTTTAAATGGCCAGGTCCCACCAGCCTGCCTGAAGTTTAACAGGCAAGTTACAAGGTTTCCCTCCTCACCCACCAGTGCATTTACGGCAATGCCCCTACCTATCTGAAAGAACTCCTCACCGCACTGACCTCATCACGATCCCTTCGTTCTAGGAACACCCCCCAGAACTAAACTCCGCACCATGGGGGACTGGGCCTTCTGTTCTGCTGCTCCTCGCTTATGGAACGCTCTCCCTGACCATCTGAGGGCACCACAGCCGAGGAAGAGTTTTAAAAAAGGACTTTAAACCTTTCTCTTCAGCAGAACTTGACCCGTGATCTTCCGATGGAGTGTAAAGATGTTTTATAGTAGTTCTTTGATTTCATAGAAATGCTTCTGTATAGCACTTTGAGATTTGCTTACAATGTAAAGTGCATTACAAATAAAACTCATTATTATTATTATTATTATTATTATTATTAAGTCCCTGTAGTTACTGAATAATGAGCCTTATGTATATAATAAGCCCGAGATTTTAAGGGGTTAACAAAGAAAACAAAAAGATCCAAGATTTAGTGTTAATAAAAGTATAAACATTACACAAGTGTTTATATATATATAAAGAACATTTCATCACTTCAGACCCATTAGAACTAATTCTGATGCATTCTGCTTTAGCATATCGCTGCTGTCGGAACAAACACCTCATATCTCCATGTCATTTTTCAGGTTCTGACCATTTAAATTTGCATTGTTAAAAAGTTCTTCACATTGATGCAGAATGTGCTGTAGATGGTTGCATAGAGTGACTTTTTGATTCTATATAGCACCAAAAAAGGGTTCTTCTGGTGTGAAAAGCTTGACACTGCTGCAATAGAAGAACCCTTGTGGGTGTATAGAATGATATTCTACATAGAACTATATACAAAACATTCTCCATCAATCTGAAGAACCTGAAATTCTCTGCATGGTGAAGCGGTTCTTCAGACTGATGGAGAATGTGTTCTGTATGGTTCCATATAGCACCACAAAGGGTTCTGCTATTGTTACAATGTCGTGCTTCTGAGAACAGGGGAACCCTTTTTTTGTGCTATAAAGAACCCCTTTCAAAAAGGTTCTATATAGAACCACAGACAACAATCTGAAGAACATTATTCAGGTATCGACATGCTGTTCTATATAGAACCGTCTATATAGCACATTCTCCATCAATCTCAAGAACATTCTGATGATGCAAATAATCCTTCAATCATGCAATGGGTTGGTTGAGGGTTCATGGTTCTATATAGAAAGATTTTCTTTAGAAGAACCCTTGAAGAACCTTCTTTTTTAAGAGGGTATGTTGGGAAAAATGCATCAGAGTTTGTTCTAATGGGTCTAATGTGATGAAATGTTTCTACTTTGAAAATTAAATTTTTTGGTTACGTGTACATTTTACACCCTTAGTAACAATGAAACTTCGGAATTTATATCGTTTGGAAAACCCCTGAAAATGATTACATACTAAGGCGTAGTATTCAGTATCTACAGGGACAGTAAACCTTAAGGCCAACTGGTGGGTCCTGGTAGCTTAAGGGGTTAAACAAAACAGTAGCCTTATGGGACCAAACAACATAAAATGATAAATAATGGCAAAAAACTCTTTGAAAAACTTTTGAGCCATATGGTTTTGATGAACTGGAGACGTTTCTTCAGCTTTGTGCTTAGAAAGCATGTCGTTGTTGTCGGAAGAAAACCTTGTATCTCCATTTTTGACGTTTTTCTGTTTTTGACATCATTTGAAAAGGCCGGTTCCCCTTTACATCGTGTCTAAATTTCATGATGAATGGACCAAAATAAATGGCTCAAAATGACTCGTGAAAAATTCTGGTTCCATTGACTTACATTAAGAGTAAAGTAAGTTTTTTCCTTCTCCTGTAAACTTACTATTTTGGAGATACGAGGCAATAACAGCGATATATACCAATAAACACAGCTCACATACTGACATTACAGGATTAACTTACTCTGGAGATTCGTTTAGTTTCAATGCAGCCAGGTTGCTTAGTCACTATTATTAAGTTAAAACAGCACATCTGTTTACAGTGCAGAGGGCAGCAGTGGGTCAGCAGTGGGCAAGACAGAGAGGAGGTGAAAGAGGAGCAGGCTGGAGACACAGAGCCGGTACCTTCTCGCTATGGCCATGCTCCTCGTTTAGCGTCGTGCTACTGCATGTGTCAATGCCCGAGTCTTTGACCTGAGGTTCACACCACTCCTCCGCCTCCTCTTCGAGGGAGCGCTCCCCGAATCGCACCGTTCTGCTCTTTTGCCACTCGGATTGCGCAAAAGCGGGATCCAAAAAATATGCCTGCTCGATTGTTTTTCTTTTTCCCCACTGACTCACGCCTACAGGTTAAGGATACGTTTAAAAAAAAAGACAAACAGGAAGGAAGGGAGAGGTAGAAAAAAAAGAAAACAAAAAAACATGCAAAGGTGAATAAAATTAGGGGATAACGGGACGGATAAAGACACAGAGGGGCGGACGCCTCACCATAGACATAGGGGAGGCCTCACTATGCCAAGACGCATGGTCCCACCAGTGACCATCCATATCTCCTGTGGGCAGAGCACATGTGAGCAGGACAGCAGAGGACAAACATCCCACACACACACACACTTCATAAGCCTGCAGTGAAATGCTTACCCGACTGCCTGTTACGACGAAAAACAGAAAATACTATACAAAAATGTAACAATATAATAATATAATAATATAATAATTGCACACATCGTCCGTTACATCACTGAAGTTTGTTTGCACCAAACCACTAAACTTGTAGAGAGGAGAACTCCAACGCTGTAGGGTCTTCTGGGTTTCTTGAACACTAGAGGGCGCTCCTGAGCGAGTCCAAAATGAATGGGTTGACATGGAGCATTTGAGCAAAATCATAATTTACAAATGCTGAAACATTTTAAAGATAAAAGAATTCATTCATTTCCCGAACAGCATAAAACATTTTAACGCCGCTGTTATATTTTTAAGAGCTTTTAAACTCGAGTTAGAGGAGTTTAAAACGGCGCCTCATGAACATTCAATGAGCTGCTCTGCTCGTCAATCAGCTCACAGTAGCAGTAATGCCGACCAATCACCTCTCAGTAGTAATAATGCAGACCAATCAGCTCTCAGTAGCAGTAACACTAACCAATCAGCTCTCAGTAGCATTAATGCAGACCAATCAGCTCTCAGTAGCAGTAACTCTAACCAATCAGCTCTTAGTAGCAGTAACGCCAACCAATCAGCTCTCAGTAGCAGTAATGCAGACCAATCAGCTCTCAGTAGCAGTAACGCCAACCAATCAGCTCTCAGTAGCAGTAACGCCAACCAATCAGCTCTCAGTAGCAGTAATGCTAACCAATCAGCTCTCAGTAGAAGTAACTCCAACCAATCAGCTCTCAGTAACAGTAACACTAACCAATCAGCTCTCAGTAGAAGAAACACTAACCAATCAGCTCTCAGTAGCAGTAACACTAACCAATCAGCTCTCAGTAGCAGTAACACTAACCAATCAGCTCTGAGTAGCAGTAACTCTAACCAATCAGCTCTCAGTAGCAGTAATGCTAACCAATCCGCTCTCAGTAGCATTGACGCTAACCAATCAGCTCTCAGTAGCAGTAACGCTAACCAATCCGCTCTCAGTAGCAGTGACGCTAACCAATCAGCTCTCAGTAGCAGTGACGCTAACCAATCAGCTCTCAGTAGCAGTAACACAAACCAATCAGCTCTCAGTAGCAGTAACGCTAACCAATCAGCTCTCAGTGGCAGTAACACTAACCAATCAGCTCTCAGTAGCAGTAACACTAACCAATCAGCTCTGAGTAGCAGTAACTCTAACCAATCAGCTCTCAGTAGCAGTAATGCTAACCAATCCGCTCTCAGTAGCATTGACGCTAACCAATCAGCTCTCAGTAGCAGTAACACTAAACAATCAGCTCGGAGTAGCAGTAACGCTAACCAATCCGCTCTCAGTAGCAGTGACGCTAACCAATCAGCTCTCAGTAGCAGTAACACAAACCAATCAGCTCTCAGTAGCAGTAACACAAACCAATCAGCTCTCAGTAGCAGTAACGCTAACCAATCAGCTCTCAGTGGCAGTAACACTAACCAATCAGCTCTCAGTAGCAGTAACACTAAACAATCAGCTCGGAGTAGCAGTAACGCTAACCAATCAGCTCTCAGTAGCAGTAATGCTAACCAATCAGCTCTCAGTAGCAGTAACGCTAACCAATCCGCTCTCAGTAGCAGTGACGCTAACCAATCAGCTCTCAGTAGCAGTAACACAAACCAATCAGCTCTCAGTAGCAGTAACACAAACCAATCAGCTCTCAGTAGCAGTAACGCTAACCAATCAGCTCTCAGTGGCAGTAACACTAACCAATCAGCTCTCAGTAGCAGTAACGCTAACCAATCAGCTCTAAGTTGCAGTAACGCTAACCAATTAGCTCTCAGTAGCAGTAACGCTAACCAATCAGCTCTCAGTTGCAGTAACACTAACCAATCAGCTCTCAGTTGCAGTAACGCTAACCAATCAGCTCTCAGTAGCAGTAATGCTAACCAATCAGCTCTCAGTAGCAGTAATGCCAACCAATCAGCTCTCAGTAGCAGTGACGCTAACCAATCAGCTCTCAGTAGCAGTGACGCCAACCAATCAGCTCTCAGTAGCAGTAACACTAACCAATCAGCTCTCAGTAGCAGTAACACTAACCAATCAGCTCTCAGTAGCAGTAACACTAACCAATCAGCTCTGAGTAGCAGTAACTCTAACCAATAAGCTCTCAGTAGCAGTAATGCTAACCAATCCGCTCTCAGTAGCATGGACGCTAACCAATCAGCTCTCAGTAGCAGTAACACTAACCAATCAGCTCTCAGTAGCAGTAACACTAACCAATCAGCTCTCAGTAGCAGTAATGCTAACCAATCCGCTCTCAGTAGCATGGACGCTAACCAATCAGCTCTCAGTAGCAGTAACACTAAACAATCAACTCGGAGTAGCAGTAACGCTAACTAATCCGCTCTCAGTAGCAGTGACGCTAACCAATCAGCTCTCAGTAGCAGTAACACAAACCAATCAGCTCTCAGTAGCAGTAACGCTAACCAATCAGCTCTCAGTAGCAGTAACACAAACCAATCAGCTCTCAGTAGCAGTAACGCTAACCAATCAGCTCTCAGTGGCAGTAACACTAACCAATCAGCTCTCAGTAGCAGTAACGCTAACCAATCAGCTCTAAGTTGCAGTAACGCTAACCAATCAGCTCTCAGTTGCAGTAACACTAACCAATCAGCTCTCAGTAGCAGTAACGCTAACCAATCAGCTCTCAGTTGCAGTAACACTAACCAATCAGCTCTCAGTTGCAGTAACACTAACCAATCAGCTCTCAGTAGCAGTAACACTAACCAATCAGCTCTCAGTAGCAGTAACGCCAACCAATCAGCTCTCAGTTGCAGTAACGCTAACCAATCAGCTCTCAGTAGCAGTAACGCTAACCAATCAGCTCTCAGTAGCAGTAACGCCAACCAATCAGCTCTCAGTGGCAGTAACACTAACCAATCAGCTCTCAGTAGCAGTAACGCTAACCAATCAGCTCTCAGTTGCAGTAACACTAACCAATCAGCTCTCAGTAGCAGTAATGGTAACCAATCAGCTCTCAGTAACAGTAACGCCAACCAATCAGCACTCAGTAGCAGTAACACTAACCAATCATCTCTCAGTAGCAGTAATGCCGACCAATCACCACTCAGTAGCAGTGACGCTAACCAATCAGCTCTCAGTAGCAGTAATGCCAACCAATCAGCTCTCAGAAGCAGTAACACTAACCAATCAGCTCTCAGTAGCAGTAATGCCAACCAATCAGCTCTCAGTAGCAGTAACACTAACCAATCAGCTCTCAGTAGCAGTAAAGCCAACCAATCAGCTCTCAGTGGCAGTAACACTAACCAATCAGCTCCCAGTAGCAGTAACACTAACCAATCAGCTCTCAGTAGTAGTGATGCCAACCAATCAGCTCTCAGTAGCAGTAACGCTAACCAATCAGCTCTCAATAGCAGTAACACTGACCAATCAGCACTCAGTAGCAGTAACACTAACCAATCAGCTCTCAGTAGCAGTAATGCCAACCAATCAGCTCTCAGTAGCAGTAACACTAACCAATCAGCTCTCAGTAGCAGTAATGCCAACCAATCAGCTCTCAGTAGCAGTAAAGCCAACCAATCAGCTCTCAGTGGCAGTAACACTAACCAATCAGCTCTCAGTAGGAGTAACACTAACCAATCAGCTCTCAGTAGCAGTGATGCCAACCAATCAGCTCTCAGTAGCAGTAATGCCAACCAATCAGCTCTCAGTAGCAGTAAAGCCAACCAATCAGCTCTCAGTGGCAGTAACACTAACCAATCAGCTCTCAGTAGGAGTAACACTAACCAATCAGCTCTCAGTAGCAGTAACGCTAACCAATCAGCTCTCAGTAGCAGTAATGCCAATCAATCAGCACTCAGTAGCAGTGACGCTAACCAATCAGCTCTCAGTAGCAGTAACACTGACCAATCAGCACTCAGTAGCAGTAACACAAACCAATCCGCTCTCAGTAGCAGTAACACTGACCAATCAGCTCTCAGTAGCAGTAACACTAACCAATCAGCACTCAGTAGCAGTAATGCCAACCAATCAGCTCTCAGTAGCAGTAACACTGACCAATCAGCACTCAGTAGAAGTAACACTAACCAATCAGCACTCAGTAGCAGTAATGCCAACCAATCAGCTCTCAGTAGCAGTAACTCTAACCAATCAGCACTCAGTAGCAGTAACACTAACCAATCAGCACTCAGTAGCAGTAACTCTAACCAATCAGCTCTCAGTAGCAGTAACTCTAACCAATCAGCACTCAGTAGCAGTAACGCTAACCAATCAGCTCTCAGTAGGAGTAACACTAACCAATCAGCTCTCAGTAGCAGTAACGCTAACCAATCAGCTCTCAGTAGCAGTAATGCCAATCAATCAGCACTCAGTAGCAGTGACGCTAACCAATCAGCTCTCAGTAGCAGTAACACTGACCAATCAGCACTCAGTAGCAGTAACACAAACCAATCCGCTCTCAGTAGCAGTAACACTGACCAATCAGCTCTCAGTAGCAGTAACACTAACCAATCAGCACTCAGTAGCAGTAATGCCAACCAATCAGCTCTCAGTAGCAGTAACACTGACCAATCAGCACTCAGTAGAAGTAACACTAACCAATCAGCACTCAGTAGCAGTAATGCCAACCAATCAGCTCTCAGTAGCAGTAACTCTAACCAATCAGCACTCAGTAGCAGTAACACTAACCAATCAGCACTCAGTAGCAGTAACTCTAACCAATCAGCTCTCAGTAGCAGTAACTCTAACCAATCAGCACTCAGTAGCAGTAACGCTAACCAATCAGCTCTCAGTAGCAGTAACGCCAACCAATCAGCTCTCAGTAGCAGTAACGCCAACCAATCAGCACTCAGTAGCAGTAACGCCAACCAATCAGCTCTCAGTAGCAGTAACACTAACCAATCAGCTCTCAGTAGCAGTAACACTAACCAATCAGCTCTCAGTAGCAGTAACACTAACCAATCAGCTCTCAGTGGCAGTAACACTAACCAATCAGCTCTCAGTAGCAGTAACACTAACGAATCAGCTCTCAGTGGCAGTAACACTAACCAATCAGCTCTCAGTAGCAGTAACGCTAACCAATCAGCACTCAGTAGCAGTGACGCTAACCAATCAGCTCTCAGTAGCAGTAACACTAACCAATCCGCTCTCAGTAGCAGTAACGCCAACGAATCAGCTCTCAGTAGCAGTAACACTAACCAATCAGCTCTCAGTGGCAGTAACACTAACCAATCAGCTCTCAGTAGCAGTAATGCCAACCAATCAGCTCTCAGTAGCAGTAATGCTAACCAATCAGCTCTCAGTAGCAGTAACGCTAACCAATCAGCACTCAGTAGCAGTAACTCTAACCAATCAGCACTCAGTAGCAGTAACGCTAACCAATCAGCTCTCAGTAGCAGCAACGCTAACCAATCAGCTCTCAGTAGCAGTAATGCCAACCAATCAGCACTCAGTAGCAGTAACGCTAACCAATCAGCACTCAGTAGCAGTGACGCTAACCAATCAGCTCTCAGTAGCAGTAATGCCAACCAATCAGCTCTCAGTAGCAGTATCACCAACCAATCAGCTCTCAGTAGCAGTAACGCCAACCAATCAGCTCTCAGTAGCAGTATTGTCAACCAATCAGCTCTCAGTAGCAGTGACGCTAACCAATCAGCTCTCAGTAGCAGTAATGCCAACCAATCAGCACTCAGTAGCAGTAACGCTAACCAATCAGCACTCAGTAGCAGTGACGCTAACCAATCAGCTCTCAGTAGCAGTAATGCCAACCAATCAGCTCTCAGTAGCAGTAACGCCAACCAATCAGCTCTCAGTAGCAGTATTGTCAACCAATCAGCTCTCAGTAGCAGTGACGCTAACCAATCAGCTCTCAGTAGCAGTAATGCCAACCAATCAGCTCTCAGTAGCAGTATCACCAACCAATCAGCACTCAGTAGCAGTAATGCCAACCAATCAGCTCTCAGTAGCAGTAACGCCAACCAATCAGCTCTCAGTAGCAGTATTGTCAACCAATCAGCTCTCAGTAGCAGTAACACTAACCAATCAGCTCTCAGTAGCAGAAACGCTAACCAATCAGCTCTCAGTATCAGTAACACTAACCAATCAGCACTCAGTAGCAGTAACGGCAACCAATCAGCACTCAGTAGCAGTAACGCTAACCAATCAGCACTCAGTAGCAGTAACGCCAACCAATCAGCACTCAGTAGCAGTAACGCTAACCAATCAGCACTCAGTAGCAGTAACGGCAACCAATCAGCACTCAGTAGCAGTAACGACAACCAATCAGCTCTCAGTAGCAGTAATGCTAACCAATCAGCTCTCAGTAGCAGTAATGCTAACCAATCAGCTCACAGTAGCAGTAACGCTGACCAATCAGCTCTCAGTAGCAGTAACTCTAACCAATCAGCTCTCAGTAGCAGTAACACTGACCAATCAGCACTCAGTAGCAGTAACGGCAACCAATCAGCACTCAGTAGCAGTAACGCTAACCAATCAGCACTCAGTAGCAGTAACGCCAACCAATCAGCTCTCAGTAGCAGTAACGCTAACCAATCAGCTCTCAGTAGCAGTAACGCTAACCAATCAGCACTCAGTAGCAGTAACGGCAACCAATCAGCACTCAGTAGCAGTAACGCCAACCAATCAGCTCTCAGTAGCAGTAATGCTAACCAATCAGCTCACAGTAGCAGTAACGCTAACCAATCAGCTCTCAGTAGCAGTAACTCTAACCAATCAGCACTCAGTAGCAGTAACGGCAACCAATCAGCTCTCAGTAGCAGTAACGCTAACCAATCAGCTCTCAGTAGCAGTAACGCTAACCAATCAGCTCTCAGTAGCAGTAATGCTAACCAGTCAGCTCTCAGTAGCAGTAACACTAACCAATCAGCTCTCAGTAGCAGTAACACTAACCAATCAGCTCTCAGTAGCAGTAACACTAACCAATCAGCTCTCAGTAGCAGTAACACTAACCAATCAGCTCTCAGTAGCAGTAACACTAACCAATCAGCTCTCAGTAGCAGTAACACTAACCAATCAGCTCTCAGTAGCAGTAACACTAACCAATCAGCTCTCAGTAGCAGTAACACTAACCAATCATCTCTCAGTAGCAGTAACACTAACCAATCAGCTCTCAGTAGCAGTAACTCTAACCAATCAGGAAACTTACAGGTGAGTTTTCTTTGTTGTTTTAGTGAAACTCGTCCTTCTACTTACTAAAATTAAAGGAAAGTTCTGGTTCAGTGATTAGAAACAATTTTAACTCTCTTATTTAGCCGTTGAGCTCCATTCACCCCCATTCATTGAGGAGTCACTCGTGGGCGCCCTCTGCTGTTCAGCAGTCCTGTTTTTGACATAATGGGGGAAATAAGAAGAGGCCAGGCTCCTCATAAAGAGGCTTTGATCACTGCACCGGGTATCAGTGTTAGCGCTGCTGTCAGCTTTAGTCCTAGCTTGTTTGAAGGGGCAGCCTGACTTTATTCATAGGTTCTTTTTTATTTTGCTTTCAACACTGAAACATTCACATCATCAAACACGTTTATCTGTACTAAAAATGCTGCAAAAGCGAGTATCTCTCAAATAATAACACATTTTTCTAATGTATTCTTATTAAAACATTTGCTTTTAAACTTACTTTCATTCAACCTAATTTTACAGGCTAAGAATCCTTGATTTGACAGAAAAAAAGGATGATTAGATTATTTTGGCCAATACTGCAATAGATAGCTAGATCACTTTATTAGTCCCAGAGGTATATATAGAAAATAAAGATAAATAATAAAATAAATTAAAACAACAATAAAAATAAATGTGCAGTACAAAAATCAGCGGTAAATCTCAATAATGTAGGACTACACAATGAACTGCATTAATTCTGAGTCTGAAATTAAGCATTCATGTCTTACATTGGAAAAAGTGGATGTGGTGGTATTCATGGGCAATAAAACAGCCGTAGAGCTTAACTTCTAGAAAACGATCACAATCTGCACACAAGTGGAGATTTTCCCCAAGTCATTCAGCCCTACAGCAATGAGCATCAACTATATGTTCCACAGCCTTAACTAACACACACACACACACACACACACACACACACACACACACACACACACACACACACACAGAGATGTTTGTCTTGTTATACACATGAGGACGTCCATAGACTTCTATTGATTTTTGTGTTGCTGTAGTCAAATAACACTACACCTAAACCTAAACCTAACCTCAGTATCCAGAAGGCAATTTTTCTGCTCTTTTAGTTTTCAAGTGAGAAAAGTAATTGAGGTGAAAACGACACCAGCTAAATGTCCTCATTTGACCAAATATTACTTATAGTCCTACCATAGTGAGGACATAGGGTCCTCACACGTATAGCACTACAAAAACACAGACACAGCAGCATACGTTCCCACACACACATTTACAGTACACATAAAGACGAGCACATATTTCTCCCACTAGATGTAGGTAACCTCTCACTGCAGTGCTCGTCATGCACACACACACACACACACACACACACACACACGCGCGATTAATGTCGATTAATTAGCAAACATTAAAATAATATGAAAAGTGTCCCGGTTTATCCTGACCATTCCCGGCTGCCCAAAGGAAAACTGGTATCTCCATTTTTTACTTTTTCTTTATATTGTGTGAACATTTCACAATTGGACCAACAGAGATAGTTGAAAAAAAAAGTTTGGAATAAAATCTGTCTACAGCAACTTACACAGAAAATCCTCCATGTACCCCTCCTGCAAAGTTGCCATGTTGGAGATTTTAAAGTTTTTCTTTAGACAGCCACGAACTGCGGAACTAACCAACTGAACAAAACTCAATTTAACAAAACAGAACAAATCTGCTACGTCACTGATGAACTGAACCCTTGCGTGGTGTAGATGTGTTTGTTACTCGTTATGGTTTTAATAGCACTAACAATTTATGTCAAAACACCAGATGTTTAAAATATCACATGTCCCATGTAGGGTCTTTAGCAGCTGTAGCCAGTCAGCAGCCTGTCCTTGTTATCCACCCTCACACTCACACACACACACACACACACTAACAGCAGGCCATGTAGGAGGAGAACAGAGTGAAGGACACAGCACCTCCACACTTCCACTCCCCGCGGGTTCAGCCCAGCACCACATGTGTAGTATAAATGTGGGGGGTGAACAGAGTGAAGCTCTGAAAATGGGTTATTTTATACGTTCCTCACAGAAAATGAGCAAAGACCAAGAATCTGAGGCTGAAATATTAATAAACCACATCATTTTCTCTTTTGGGAAACATTGAAATTGAGTCCCACAGAGCTGAACACCACACAAGGGATAAACAGTCAGGAGCCCAAAAATAATGTTGTTAACAGCTTCAGTAAGTTGTTATATGTGCCAGTTAGACGTGTCTATTTAAAAATAAGTTACCGTCTTTAAATGACTTTTCTTGTAATGCTCCTTCAAACTGAGGAAGACACAGACATCATAGCAGGCAATAAAGGTTTAAAGTGAAGGCCATGCGTTCCAGGCTGCAGTGTGTCCGGGGGGCCATCCTACCCACCCAGAGAGCGAGGCCAATTGTGCTCTCTTGGACTCCCGGCCACGGACGGCTGTAGCATCACTGGGGACTGAATTCAGGATCTCCTGATGATGACAGGGCCAAAATAAAGCAACCTGAACTTGAACCAGCTGCATCACATGCTGCACTAACATGTGTTTCATAAAAAAATCATGTCCACGAAATGAGTGTGTAAAACACATCAAAACGTGCTGCGAGACACTTTACTAACCCCCAAACGTCTCATTTTCTATCTAACTGGGGTGCAAAACTGGGTGGAGCCTGTCACAGTAAAGTGGGCGGGGCTTGAGCTCAAGAATGACAGAATTAAGCTCAAATGACTTGGTTTTCCTTTCTGACATCACTATAGGTTGTGATGGGGACCTGAGGGTGGCACAGAAGGCATTCGACCTTCTGTTTGAAAACTCGCATACAAACTGAATCATATATACAGCACGGAAAGCCTGCTTACCGCCGAGGGACGCGAGTAACAGCATGAGGAGGATGACAATGACGGTGACGGCCACGAGAGGCATGAGAACAAGAAGCAAGTCCCGAACTCCACCGCTCAGGCGCACCCAAGCACCCAAGCCAAGAGGGAACGAGAGGTCATTGCTCCACCTCCTCGCTACCACCCTGCACCGAAGCTCGTCCGCCCAGATCTAACGTGAGGCTAATTAACGTTGCCTCGCTGCGGGCCTGGAGGCAACACCCAGGAGGCAGTGCTCAAGACTCATACGCTGCCCCCCTCACTCACGGTTCTCCCCCCGCCGTCCTCTCTTGGCTTCGTTCCTGCTCGAAGCTTGGGCCCCACCTTCCTGCCAACCCTCACCCAGAGGATGGGCCCCCACCACATACCCAAAAAGGGTAACAGCAGTGGAACCCATTCTGGTGCTACACAGAACCCTTCCCAAAAACATTCTATGTAGCCTTCTACCACCGATCTGATGCTTTCATGATGTAAAGAACCCTTAAATCATGCAAAGGGTTCTCTGAGTGTTCCTGATTCTATATAGAACCATTTGCTTTACTAAAGAACCCTTTAGTAAAGCTATGAAAGCTTTAGTGCTGCACTTTTACTGCACTTGTAGCCTACGAAACTAAATCTTATATTACGCTGTGATGCTAACAGAGGTAGGTGGAGTCCAAATTTCTGCTATTTATAATTTCTTATATTGGCATCAGTATATCAGCATCGGCAGATCTGTACAGGAAAAGTGTCAGATTTCTGCGCTATGCTGCGGGCCATAATTCCCATATTAGTGCATCCCTATAATTGCACTGAAACAGATTTTTGACATCTGCAGCCACGTAAGAGAGTAATATAATAATAATATTCACAATCATAATAATATTAATAAGAATGTTTATGTATACAGCGCTTTTCATGCCAGTGTCAGCTCAAAGTACCAATTTAGAATCATAAAAAAATGATCTAAAAACCACGAGGCGTGGAGTTTGAATGAAACGCTGAGTAAAAGAGACGTTTTTAAGTGTTTATTGAAAGTGAGCACTGAGCTTGACTGGCTAAAGAAACCGAGCTCCACAGTTTACAGCAGAATAACTGAACCAGTCTCTCCACGTTTTCTCTATTTACAGAAGGTGTTCAGAAGGTCAGTATCTGCAGGTCTAAGATCACAAACAGACACTCTGTGATGAAAGCCGTGCTTTAAGGTCATTTAGAGCCTTGAAAACTAGTAGCAGAGCTTTAAACCCTATTCAGAACGATACAGGCAGTCAGTGTAGCTCTTTTAAAACGGGACTGATTGTTGTTTTTGTTAGGATGCTGGCACATTTTGTACGAGTTGTAAAGGAGGTACTGTTTTCTTAAGAAGTTCAGTAAGAAGACCATTACAGTGATCAACTCTGCTGTAACAAATGCGTCGCTCTGAGAGAGAAAAGGCCAAACCTTAATGATATTTCTCATATAATAAAAAGCTGCTTTAGTGATTGTTTACATGCAGGTTAAAACAGAGCTCTAGGGTCTAGAGCTAGGGTCTAAGATCACTCTCAGGCTTCATACTGAGCATCTTTATCAGCGTAGACATGAGATATACAGCAGTGTAACATGTTACTGAACTACACAGCAATACATGCCCACACTTTTCTGACCGTGGTGTTAAATGTGTGTGAGGACAGCTTTGTTGCGATGTTGTTGTGATCATGATCTCCCTTCATCAACTGGCCTGTGATTGCCGTGCAAAGTGAAAATGGTTCTTCAGTCCTAGAACCCTCAGCTGAACTGCGCTTGGACTCATACCCATGAGAAAGTGTGTCAGCAACTATCCAATATAGCTGCACCCAAATTCCTTCAGCCTGCCAACCCATGTGACCAACAGCCAATCAAAGGAGAGCACGGCAGGGCGATACCTGAATAATGCTGATAGATCAGACTTGCATGATCTCACCTGATAAATGCTTGTATAGTGCACACTCTTGAAAAAGAAGGTTCTTCAAGGGTTCTTTAATAAAGACAGTGCTTGTTTGTATAGTAAAATGGCTCTTCAGATTGATGCAGAATGTGTTCTATGTAGAACCTTTTTGAAAAGGGTTCCATACAGCACCAAAAAGAGGTCTTCTATTGTTACAAGCTTGACATTGTAACAGTAGCAGAGCCATTTTTTGTGAATATAGTACACAGTCTTTACTAAAGAACCCTTAAAGAACCATTTTATGAAAGCATATATTTTTAAGCAAATGTCTGCTGATACTGATATGACTCTAATATCACTGTGCATCCCAAATAAGCAACGTGCATTAAAAATAAGACGTGGCAAAGAGCAAAAACGCCCCCATATTCAACATTCTAGCCCCTTAAAATATGAGCACTGACCCAAAATAACGTAACAGGAATGTCGCTCTTAACGCACTCTCATTACGTTGCAATATTATTTCCCAAAAACTGCCCCGTTTGTGTGTGAAATGCCGCTAAATTTGAGTCAGCAAGGGCAAAACTGCCCCGTGAAATCTTCGTCCACACGTGCATAGCTCACCATCGCATCCAGCAAACGTTCCATAATCAGCGTGAAACCATCCAGGAACCTACAGCCACCAACTTTACGTCACACCACCATCGCTTTCACTCAACCCACCCAGCCCCTCCTTCCATTTCACCCACACCGCAACAGAATATCGAGAAATGCAGCCTTACGTCTTTTGACATCACTCCTAAATAAACCATCACAGACCCGCACGAGCGCAATTCCTCATGTCTCCCGGCCCTGCAGCGCGCAGGCCGCTCCGGCAGCCTTTCGGAATAGGATCCACCCCGTGTGGTCCAAATATATTGCTGGTAATCCGCCTTTGCAGCGCTGCCCCTTCCAAACCCTGGCAAGTCGAACTTCCGCAAAGCTGATTTACTTAGCGAGGAGGACGCCGTGAGGACCACGACGCTCAAAGCCCCCACTTTCTCCCCGGCTCACGGACTTACAGGCCCCAAACGGACCTCAAGATGGGGGGCGACCGAACGAAGGTCCTGCCATCTTTCTTAGACCATCACTTTCTCCAGCTCTCTCTCTCCCCCTCTCTCTCTCTTTATCTTCCTCTTTCTCTCTCTCTCTCTCTCTCTCTTCCTCCCCCTCCCCTCTGCTGAAAGGGAGTTCATGCATTAGAATAATGAGCTTACCTTTATTCTTGTAAGCCAGCTCAAACACTCTCTGCCCTACATGATCCTCGCATCACAACACACTCTTTCCCTCCGTTTGCTGGGCTTGATCTCTCTCTGCCTCGCGAAAGCATTTCTCCTCCCTGTGCCAAACTTCTCGGTCACGAAGAAACCCCTAACTACCCACACGCGACCTCCAGTTTGTTTAAAGAACAAACAGACCTTTTCCTCCTACCGTTCCACGCTGACAGGTCGCAGTGATGGTAGTCACCCTTTAGAATAAAACAAGACACAAAAATAACCAACGTGTTTCAGAACAGGAGCCCAAAAGCGGAGAGAGCCTACAGTGGAACGCAGTTAAAAGGCAAGCGAAAGCTGCACTCACCACCATTTTCCCTGACTTGCACAGTGTAGCGTCTCTATGTCCACCTCCACCGGCTACTCTGCTGGAATGCTTTTCGCCTTTTCAGCAAGGAGGAGGGAGCTGTGCCACTTTAGACCAATCACATCCGGTAATCTGTGACTGACCGGTGTTCTCCCAGCGGCTCCCGACGGCAGGATAAGCTCTGTCAGAGATCACTCTGCTACTTTTAGGCTCCTTCCTGGCTGCCAGGTCGAAGGTTCAGTATCTTTCAGTCAAGAACGCTCAGATTAACAAACCAATTACAAATAACTCATTACTAAGGCCCTGAGCTCCATCACTGCACCACCATAATTTACAGCTATTGCTACAGCATGTCGCTGCTGGCGGGACAAAACCTCGCATCTCCAACATGGAAAAAACCTGCTTTACTTTTAATGGAAGTCAATGGAACCAGAAATTTTTACAAGTCATTCTGTGCTGCTTCTTTAGGTCCGTTCGTCATGTAATTGACAGAAAATGTGAAGGACAACAGGCATTTTCAAATTATGCCAAAAACTGAAAAACGACAATTTGGAAAATACCAATGTGGAGGTAGGAGGTTTCTTTCCGACAGCAGCGATAAGCGTTCATCGTTTTTATTCATCGTTTTTATGTTCAAATCCAATTTTGAAAGAGCGCAATTTTCAAAATGCAAGAGCTGCAATTTTTATTATAGTGTATTATCAAACAAGTTTTACATTTGTTTTTTAGATAAATTCAACCAGTCAGAAGCCACCAAACATCAGTGTGCTGTGACATCACAACCACAAACGACTGGCAGCCTGGCGCGCTGTGTTAAGCCTGCAAACCGTCAAGCCAGAAAAGGTACACGCTGGTCTTCTTTAAAAAAAAAAAATCGCAATTTTAATCATAATTGCCAAACGGGTCTGAAAAATCGCTTAAAGAGATAAAAAGATTGTCTTTCAGGCCTAATTGATCTATTTATTAGTTGATTATAAAACCAATTTAAAACCCCACTTTGTACTGAAACCACATATGTTCCATTTTCAAGTTTATGTAGATTTATGTGTTTTGTTTAAAGTTTCGTTCCTTAAATATAAACAAACTTTAGACGTGAATCTGCAAAAACATGAAAATGAAAGGCAGGCGAAACTGGCCTGCGCACTGATGGACCTTGAAGGATTAAGCGTGTTAGAAAGAACGGCAGACGAAAAGCTAGAACACTGCGTGTGTGAACAGAAGGAGAGAGAGCTGGCACAGGAGAGGAGGGAGAGAGAGAGAGAGAGAGAGAGAGAGGGGAGAGAGAGAGAGAGAGAGAGAGAGAGAGAGAGAGAGAGAGAGAGGGAGGGAGAGAGAGAGAGATAGAGAGAGTGAGCGAGAGAAAGAGGGAGAGAGAGAGGGAGAGAGAGAGGGAGAGAGAGAGCGGAAGAGAGAGAGAGGGAGAGAGAGAGGAGAGAGAGACAAAGAGAGAGGAGAGAGAGAAAGAGAAGAGAGAGAGAGACAGAGAGAGAGAGAGAGAGAGAAAGGAGAGAGAGAGAGAGAGGAGAGAGAGAGAGAGAGAGAGAGAGAGAGAGGAGAGAGAGACAAAGAGAGAGGAGAGAGAGAAAGAGAAGAGAGAGAGAGACAGAGAGAGAGAGACAAAGAGAGAGGAGAGAGAGAAAAAGAGAAGAGAGAGGGAGAGAGAGAGAGAGAGAGAGAGAGAGGAGAGAGAGAGAGAGGAGAGAGAGAGAGGGGAGAGAGAGAGAGAGAGAGACAAAGAGAGAGGAGAGAGAGAAAGAGAGAAGAGAGAGAGAGACAGAGAGAGAGAGAGAGAGAGAGAGAGAGAGAGAGGAGAGAGAGAGAGAGAGAGAGGGGGAGAGAGAGAGAGAGAGACAGAGAGAGAGAGAGAGAGAGAGAAGAGAGAGAGAAAGAGAGAAGAGAGAGAGAGACAGAGAGAGAGAGAGAGAGGAGAGAGAGAGAGAGGGGGGAGAGAGAGGGGGAGAGAGAGAGGAGAGAGAGAGAGAGAGAGAGACAGAGAGAGAGAGAGAGAGAGAGGAGAAAGAGAGAGAGAGAGAGAGAGAGAGAGAGAGAGAGAGAGAGAGAAACAGTGAGCAAATGTCTCTTTGGGTCAGCCTGTGTCCTACATTCTCTTAAACCCTGCTGGAGTGCCGTGTGTCGGGTATATTAAGTGGGAAGCAGGCGCTCCTCAGCGTCTTTTCTCCGGCACAGAGTTCCCAACCCCTCGGCTCTCTACGGACCAGCTCAGCCTCTGTGGAGAGAAACGAGGGGCTTGGAGGAGTTCGCTCTCGCTAGCCACCGCTTCTCCTGCAAAGAAGCTTACCAATTTGAGCTAATTAAGGTCCTGACAACATCAGAGCTTTCAGGGAAAGGCTGGAGTGTGTTCAGCACTGGAGAAAGGACAGAACGAGGGAAGGCCATTGCTGGTCATTCAGATCAGCTCCATCTAAAAGAACAATGGCCAAAAGCTCAGACAGAACTCTTGCTCTGAAAGGCTGCTGCTGCTGTTTTTAGTGCTGTGCAGGGGCGGCCTCTGCGCTAGGCAAAGGTAGGCAGCCGCTTAGTGTCCCCATGAGCCGAGGGCCCACCACCACTACTGTAGGTGTTCATGTTAAGCAACCTTTTCTGGAGTACATGCGTTTTCTAAAATAGCGATTTTCAGTCATTTCAGGCACTCAGTCGCGGTTATTATGGACTATTCCGTGTTGTTAAGTGACGACACAACAGCATAAAGATGGACTGTTATGTAGCAACAATCCACATTACAGAGTGGTGTTCATTTGCAGTGGTGGACAGTATCTGAGTATCTGAGTAACTGAGTAACTGAGTAACTGAGTAAATGTAATTAGTTTCTGTACTTTAGTATTTTTGGTGTATCTGTACTGAAGTTTCTCCATTCTGGGCGACTTTCTCCTTTCACTCCACTACATTTCAGAGTCTAATATCCGACTTTTTCCTCCTACATTTTGAGAAATCTGTCGTTCCTTTTGGTTTCTGTGTGTATAAAAACGTAACATGTCAAAACGAAAGAAGCGCAAAGCCAGAGCACCAATCAGGGCCCAGCGGTCACTTTGTTTAGAGCTGGTTTTGACCTGTTGGTCATACCGACCCAGTGCAAGCAAACAAATGTCTAAAAATAGGTTTCATAAGTTAATAAGGTTTTCAAACTAAGAAATATTAGACTTAAAACAATTTCACTTGCTTTTTTGTAGATAAAAGTACGTCACACAGTTACTTGGCTATATTGGCCTCGCAGCTCCAGTGAAAAACTTCTTTTTTTTGTAAATCGGCTCCAGGCCACATTAGGAGGTGGTATGAAATGCGATTTCTGTCAGATTTTTACGTTTATGCCAGAGAATTCTGAGGAGTTTGGAGGGCGAGATGAGGCACCTTCATCACTCCTGCATCCGCTTTTTAAACTTTCTGAAAAAAGCTAAAAACAGGCAGCTAAGCTACCGCTCTTAAAGACACCCTGAAACACAGGAACACCCAACAAGGAGCAAATACTGACGACCACAGACACCAGACGCAGACACTACGGCAAGGTGGAGACGAGCAGGAAGAGGCCAGACAGACACCGAAGATCTGCGATGACAGAAGAGGTGCAGCTGAAAGGTGATGACTACCTCATCCTCACAGAACATGACACCATCAGATCATTTACAGCAACATGCAGAGGGTGTAGCTGTGATGGAAATATTGATACATAAAGCACCTGAGAGCCACAGGTGCCACCCTTCATGTTAGGTTTCCATTATTTTGGCCACCCCTGTTTGTTTAGGATGATGTCCAGCACAAGCTTTACAGCAGTGGTCACCAATCCTGGTCCTGGAGATCTACTTGAGCGCCAACCTGCACCTGACATGTTGCCCCTCCCTTTGCCCAATGCCAGCACAGCTGGTTCAGCCAATCAGGGACTTCTGAGGAAGTTAATTAGCCAGTGTAGGTGTGACCGACTGTGGAGGAGCTATGTTCTGCATTAGAGCAGATCTCCAGGACCAGGGCTGGTGACCAATGCTTTACAGTCTCATTAAACAATGTGCTGTCTGTGCCCGTAGCGTCTGGTCACCGACTGCAGTGCGCTTTAATTACAGCGCTTTAATTATTGAGCAGCAAAGCGGCGTATAGTGAACACACCTAAGCCAGTCAGTGACGGCAGACGGTTACACGGAGGAGACGCTTTATAGCTGCTTCTGAGAAAATCAGGCGACGCCGCAAAGGATGAGCTGTGACAACAGACACGCTTGAGCCCGTCTCACGCTCTGAGCCACCACCGCCTGGACGACTGACACGCCCTCAGCCTGCATCTCTTACTCAGAGCTCTAGCAGCTGGGGATCTGCTTACTGAAGAGCAGGGACCATGATATGAGTTTACAAGATCATCAGAGTGAGATATATCAATTATATTAACAATTAACAAGCGCCACCCTTCATGTTAGGTGTTGTTTCCATTATTTTGGCCACTCCAGTTTGTTTAGGATGATGTCCAGTATAAGCTTTACAGCAGTGGTCATCAACCCTGGTCTTGGAGATCTAGTTCCAACCTTCACCTGGTATGATGCCCTTCCCTTTGTACCTGATGCCAACATACATTTTAGGGCTTTAGAGACTTGGGTCCCATTCCCCGGATTTGCAACCGTGCAGTGGTTTTGGGCCAGTTGCGGGCTGGAGGTTAGGAATCAGCCTATTTTATTTTTATGTCATTGCTGCTGCTTTTATTTCACACTGCAGTACAACCAAAACCCCTCCCAGTACAACCGAACCCCTCCCAGTACAACCAAAACCCCTCCCAGTACAACCGAACCCCTCCCAGTACAACCAAAACCCCTCCCAGTACAACCAAAACCCCTCCCAGTACAACCAAACCCCCTCCCAGTACAACCGAACCCCTCCCAGTAAAACAAAAACTTCTCCCATTACAATCAAAGCCCCTCCCAGTATAACCCGAAATCCCTCCCAGTACAACCAAAACTTCTCCCATTACAATCAAAGCCCCTCCCAGTATAACCGAAATCCCTCCCAGTACAACCAAAACTTCTCCTAGTACAATCAAAGCCCCTCCCAGTATAACTGAAATCCCTCCCAGTACAACCAAAACTTCTCCTAGTACAATCAAAGCCCCTCCCAGTATAACTGAAATCCCTCCCAGTACAACCAAAACTTCTCCTAGTACAATCAAAGCCCCTCCCAGTATAACTGAAATCCCTCCCAGTACAACCAAAACTTCTCCTAGTACAATCAAAGCCCCTCCCAGTATAACTGAAATCCCTCCCAGTACAACCAAAACTTCTCCTAGTACAATGAAAGCCCCTCCCAGTATAACCAAAACCCTTCCCAGTACAACCAAAATTTTTCACAGTACAACCAAAACACCCACAGTACAACCAAAGTCCTCCCAGACTGACCAAAACTCATCCCAGTAAAATAAAAACTCCACCCAGCACAACCAAAGCTCCTCCCAATACAATAAAAAACTCCTCCCATTACAACCAAAACTCCTCCCAGTACAACCAAAACCCCTCCCATTACAACCAAAGCACGTGATCTGTGTCGGTGAGGAAGATGGTCATGCAGGACGTTCCTGTTTGGGGACCAGAGGAAACTAAATGCTTAATAGTAATACGGACAAACACGACTGATCTAAACAAACTGCAGACCACTTAATAAACAAGTGGCCACTGGTTGCCACGTAACAAGCTGATTTGCATATTCCATCCCACACAGGAATCGGATTTCAGTCCGACCACCTGGAGACCGATTTGACTACTGGGTGTAAAGGCATGAGGCTAAAATCTTATCAGGATACAATCCAGACACCGGACACAGGAAACGAACTGCCGGCTACTCCTCTCCGCGCAGATACCTCCACACTGCCCTGCTGTAAATAATCAGAGTAGATTCTCCTCTAAGAACGTGTGATACATAAGCTCTCTTTCTTTCTCCTTTTCTATGCCTTCCTTCACTTCCTCTCTTCCTCTCGCTCACATTTCCCTCATTCATCCATCTAACCCAGCTTCCCGCTCTCGCCTTCCCCTTATGCAGCTTTGGACCGGCCATAATTACATCCTGAGAAACAATCAATATCTATTTACTGCTGAGAGTTTTAGTGTCCTGAAAGTCCATCTAAGATCATGCGCACGTTTAATTGTCTCATGTCTCTGCGAGTCAGAAACAATGAATCATGAAGTAAAAGGCAGTAGAGGCAGCAGGTCACCTCGACTTACTTCACTCACTGCACAGATACTGTAATAACACCAGTGCTTTCGCCTGAACTACCACTGAAGTTCAGAGAGGTCAAGATCTGGGACTGTAGTCTTCTAGATTGTTATCTTGAGATCATGACTTAATTGTTGCGATCCCAGGATAACAACTTTTGTTATCCTAAGATCTTAAGGTAACAAATTTGTTATCACAACTCGCTCATGTTGTTATCTTGTACCTAAGTTAACTAAGTTGTGACCTCAGGACAATAACCTTTATTATGTTGAGGTCACAAGATAATTAGGATGTGATCTTAAGGTACCAACTATGTTATTTTGAGAGCACAACTTAGTTATCTCAGGATAACAACTATGTTATCTTAAGATCACAGTGATTTAAGTTTCAATCTCAAGATAACAATTATGTCATGTTAAGATCTCAAGATAATAACTATCCTGAGATCACAAGACAATTTAGTTGTGATCTCAAAATAAAAACTATGACAACTTTTGTAACAACTGTTATCTTCACATCACAAGATAATTAAGTCATGATCTCAAGATAACAATCCTGAAAATGATCATTACCTCACTGCCTCTCTGGACTTCTGTAGAATACAGAAGTGCAAGATAACAACTACGACAACTTTATGACAACTTTTGTAACAATGTTTATCTTGAGATCACAAGATAATTAAGATGTGATCTCAAGATAACAACTGTTATCTTAAGATCACAACATTATTAAGTTGTTATCCTGAGATCACAAGACAATTAAGTTGTGATGTCAAGATTTCAACATAACCACTATGACAACCTTTGTAACCAATTTTATCCTGAGATCACAAGATAATTAAGTCATGATCTCCAGATATAAATCCCAAAAATGATAATTACCTCATTGCCTCTCTGGACTTCTGTAGAATACAGAAGTGCAAGATAACAACTACGACAACTTTATGACAACTTTTGTAACAATGTTTATCTTGAGATCACAAGATAATTAAGATGTGATCTCAAGATAACAACTGTTATCTTAAGATCACAACATTATTAAGTTGTTATCCTGAGATCACAAGACAATTAAGTTGTGATGTCAAGATTTCAACATAACCACTATGACAACCTTTGTAACCAATTTTATCCTGAGATCACAAGATAATTAAGTCATGATCTCCAGATATAAATCCCAAAAATGATAATTACCTCATTGCCTCTCTGGACTTATGTAGAATACAGAATCACAGTGTAGAATAAGATCACAGTGAAATAAGTTCTGATGTCTAGACAACAACTATGTCATCTTGACATCACAAGACGGTTAAGTTGTTATCTTGAGATAACAAGACAATTAAGGTGTGATCCAAGATCTCAAGATAAAAGCTATGACAACTTTTGTCAACTTTTGTAACAACTGCTGTATTCTACAGAAGTTCAGAGACGCCATGAGGTAATTATCATTTTTGGGATTATTATCTTGAGATCATGACTTAATTATCTTTATCTCAAGACAAGGATAATTAACTCATGGCCTCTCTGGACTTCTATAGAACACGGAGATCCAAGATAACAACTATGACAACTTTATGAGAACTGCGGATTGGGCTGCCCACCGCTCCGGGCAAGTGTGCTCACTGCCCCCTAGTGTGTGTGTGCTCACTAGTGTGTATGTGGTGTTTCACTTCACGGATGGGTTAAATGCGGAGGTGACATTTCCCCGTTGTGGGACTAATAAGGGTCACTTAATCTTAATCTTAATTACAGTGAAATTCAGATCACAGCACAAGGCAGAATAGCCATGAGTTCCATGATGAGTGAACATTGCATGCTGGGTATTGTAGTGCGAGAACACTGATGGACGGAAACACGTGCATGATAAAAAAATCATGACTGCTTTCAAAGCAACGAGAACGATATTCCACAATAATAACAGATGTTTCAGATTAATAACAGTCACACATCTGGGCCGTCTGGCCAGCACTCTGGTTTCTTCTCGTTATAAACGGAACTGAGAGCTGAGTTAGCTGCCCGGCTCGCCACCCGGGGCGCCTGGACTTTAAACCGACTGTCACATGGAATCGCCAGAGCCTCACAAGCTTTGAGTTGCTCTGAGTAAGGAGTGTAGAGCCACCGCTACCAATTATTAGACGACCAAACAAATCCCATCACGTGCTCTAATGGGAGTGACGCAGGGGCTTAGATTTCAATGTTCCTCCTGAGTGAAAGGACACGAGCGAATAGTAAAAACGGTATTTTAAACATCACAAAAATCACAACGGCTGAAAACACGCACACGGCTGAACCACCAGGAGGGTCTTTCACGTTTCCTCTGAACGTCTGCGGCGGTCATTTGTCAGAGAGCTGAGACAAATCTCTGCGGGGAGGGCACTGATTCATCAATAACATCTATCCCTTCAGTCCCTTAATGAACAGAACCTCTTACTGTTCTGCTTTAGGCGACCTGAGAGCATCGCAAACCTGTCGGCAGAGTTTCTTGTCTTTTAGTCGTGAGGGCGCTCACACTAGACGACAGGGCAAAGAGAGAACAACAGCGTAACGGGTTTGGGCTACGAATAAGAACTCAAACTCCCAGAACTCCTCAGATCATCACGACACACACGGAGCTGAACTGACTGGACCTGGTTTGGGCTTTTAGGCGCAGCTGGAGAAATATTTCACTGCAAGCTGGCCGCAGAGCTGAAACTGTACGGAGAGTGTTTGACGTCTGGATCAACTTTATAAACACTATAAACATGATATCGCCTCTTATTTGTCTGTCTCCTCTGTCTTCAGCATCCCGGCGCGTCTCTTCACCTGTTCCTCCGCTCTTCTCGCGCTCTCTTAGGCTGTAAAACCCAATTTTACAATTATTTAGTCTACATTTCACGCAAACATTCTCCTGAAGAGATTTTACACGGCTCACTTAGGGTTACAGAGGTTTTAAATGAAAGCATAAGGCCATGTTCTTATTAAGTGACCACTGATCTATAGTGGACCTTCAACTGGTGCTGCATCAACTTCAGGCCTAGATCTCCAATGTGCTCCTTAACTGTGTTAAACCTGCTCACACCTCTGTGCTCGTGAGTGTGTCTAGATCCTCTTCTTACCTAAGAACAAATCCCAAGTAAGAACCCATTCTCGTGAAATCTTCGTTAAAACTGCGTAAGTGGGAAGAAATTTCTTCTTAAGAACGGTTGGAGAATGAGGCCCAATGAATATCTTGATGTTCATTGAATATGAACACTTAGAGACTCTTTAAGGGCTCTTTAATAAAGGCAACGGTTCTATTCAGAACCATAGTTTCTACATAGAACCATTTGCATGCTTAAATAGCTCTGCATGGTGACATGGTTCAGACGGATGCAGAATGTGTTGTACATGGTTCTGTATACGACCAAAACGGGTTCTGCTATTGTTACAACGCCAAGTTTGTAACCATTGATGAATATGCTGGTGCTCTATAGAACCGTTTTCAGAACCATTATATATAGAACCATATAATCGACGCGCATGCAAAGAACAATTTAAGCCTGCGCGTGGAACTATAAACAACTCATTGTTCCAAATAGATCTGAGGCCTTCACTGAGGAACCCTTACATATCTTTTTTATGAGTGTAGGCTGTGTGTCAAAAGTTTGGGGACACCTTCCCTCCTTCTGACATTTATGTTTCCTCACTTTCATGTATTTATATTTATGTCTTTGGCCTAAAATGAACAAGCTGCCAATCATCAAACTGCTAGTCCTTTCATCAAAAGTGTCTTCCTCAGTACGAAGAGCAAGTTTTTTTTGTCAAAAATAATCCTCATCTTCCATCAAATTATTGCTGGAACCACAAATGGAAAAACCCAAAGGTGGCTCAAAGACCTGATCCGTGGTAATATCACAACCAGAGGATTAAATTTGGCTTCGTTCCCCAGAAAATACGTCACTACTGTTTACATGTCTGATAATTCCACCACTCCTGAGCGGCGACTCTCACCTTTCTCGCTGATGGACTCGCTCTCCAGCTCCACGTCCTCGCAGCTGGTGTACTCGGGTGTGGTTGCCAGCTCCTCCTCAGAGCTGCTAAAGCTGCCCATGGCCCTGAGCTTGCCCGTGCGGTGACGGCTGCGGTGCGGCCTGGGCGGCCTGACGGACTCCGACTGATCGGAGCTAAGCGAGTCGTTTCTCAGCATGCCGTCCATCTTCTCCCGTCCTGCCTTACTCCTGTGGAGGGCTGAGCTGGGATCCAGGTGGTGTGGCTGGGGAACCGGCCTCCTGGCTGGCTCGCCAAGCACGGGACTGCGATGGGGCGTCGGAGGGCTATGATTAGATGTCCGTGGTCCTGGCGAACTCCTGTCTACTGAGTAGGAACGTGGTCCCGGGCCTCCAAGAAGCGGCGGTCGAGACTGCCTCCCTCCGAGGCCGTGTAGAGGCTCGTCCACCTCTGTGTAAGCGAGGGAAACGTCGCTGTGGCGGCGTTCGTGCCTCGCCCGGGACACCTGGGCATGGATACGCATTTGCTCTTCATAGGGCTGTGGTTTGACCGGGTACCGTGCAAGGTTGGGGTCACTGCGGTAACGGGCCTGGTACTCCTCCTCCTGCTCCCGACGCCGCTGGAGCTCATAGTCATCTAGCTGGGCGTCCAGGTGCTGGTCCTGAGAGTGCCAGCGAGGGTCCTCGTACATCCTGGAGCCCCGAGGAGAGCGGGCCGGGTCTCGTCCGTAGTCGGACGGAGAACGAGGCATGCCAGGGTCCGCCGGCGCATGCTGCAGTCCTCCAACCCCCTCCCTTTGGTTGTACACTGCGTTTGGATCCCTGGATGCTGACGGGCTTCGTTTCCTACGAAAAACAACCAGAAAAAATATTAAAATGTTGAAGATGGATGTTTATGATATGTGAACATGGTGGCACCAGAGAGCGAAGCAGGACAGATGCGCTGTTTATTTAACCCAGAGACGTCTACAGATAGCAGTCATTCTGAAATCGTGTTTAAAAGCAATTATATAAATAAATCATTAAACATATAACTATTTACATAATAAATTACATCCACACTCTCAATAATAAAAATACTAAACCATCACTGGGGTGGGACCCTCAAGGCTCCATCTCTGTACCTTTAGTCAGGGAGCATAACTGAACCATAATCCACTGAAATGATCTGTTCTAAGCTGGACTGACTCCACACACCCCGCCTCGCCTCGCCTCCAGGCTTTTACTCTACTGCTCTGTTTTAAAACATTCGGTTATGAAAATAAACAAATACCAACTTTTCACCTGGAGGACCTGATTTAAGCTCCACAATCAGACCTTAGAACCACTGCAGAACCTCTGAGGGAACATTTACATGTATATATTATACATATATATCATATCTCCACTTTTGTCGTTTTTCAGTTTTTGGCATAATTGGAAAGCTTGTTACTCTTTACATTACTAGTAAATTTCATGATGATTGGAGCAAAAGAAACAGCCCAAAATTACTCTGAAAAAATTCTGGTTCCATTGACTTACATTAAACGTAAAGTAGGTTTTTCCTTCTCCTGTAAAGTTAACATATATATATATATATATATATTCTATCTCCTGTGTACCCTGCATCTCATTTATCTCAGATTCACTAATTGCACATTTAAAAATGTGTACAACTATACATATAATTGCATATAATATGCATATAATTGTGCATATTGTGCATATATTACTGTCTAATATGCGCCAAAGATTTTCACTGACCTTCACAAATGTTTTTAATGTAATGTGACACAAAGCGAGAAATGCATCTGCACAGAATCTTTATTTCATTCAGTTTACTTCATTTCTGTTCTGCACTGAAAGATTCGAGTCTGTACTTTTCTCCTGTTTCTAAATACAAACACATATCTAGACATGCTTTTGCTATCTAAGGGTTCATTCCACTCTTTGTGAAGAACTCCTCTCAGTGCGAGTCTCAGCCGTGCTCGAGGACACGCAGTGTAAAACACTTAACACCGTCCAGCAGCGAACCGCTTGGCACATAACGCGCACCCGTTTGACTTTAGGGCTGCCTTGTCTAAACAGACTCCCATCAGTGGTGTTCAGAGCTCCGCTCAGCCCTTCCAGCCTGTCTGGGCTGCAGAAGTGAAGCAGCTCTGGGCGCTTTCAATCACACCGAACCTTCCAGGCCCCGGGTCCCTGGTGGCTGACCCACAGGCCTGAGCAGACAGTGGGACCAGGCTGAGGGCTGATTCAGGATGACCATAGTGTCACAGCAAGTTAGAGAGAGAGCCTCTGACACAGCGGCTTTTAGAGAGAGTGAGCCAGACACTCCCTCCCTCTCTCTCTCTCTCTCTGTCTCTCGCTCTCTCTCGCTCTCTCTCGCTCTCTCTCGCTCTCTCTCTCTAGTACCACAACTTGTCTCGCGGGCCTAACTCAATCTCTACTGAACAGATGTTGCTGGTCTCCTGCCCTGCTGGATGAAAAAAGAGAGAGAGAGGGAGAGAGAGAGAAGCAAGAAAAGAGAGAACAAGAAATGGAGAGGAAGATACTCACATCTAAGGCACTGTTACAGCGCTCAGTCATATTTTAGTATTGGTGAATTCCCGAGCAACGAAAGTGAAAGGAAGAAGTGTGTTGATGTGAGTTACAGCGCTGATTTAGACGAAAGTAAACTGAGGAAGCTGTGAGGCATTGGAGAGCGGGAGAGCGGGAGAGCAGGAGAGCGCTATCTTTCCAGCCTAGCTGTTTTTAGCTGCTGGTCACTCACACAGCACGGTGAACTGATGTTACTGTAGATCAAACAAGACAAATAAACGCTGATTCCAGTTTAAACGTAGCTAAAAGGGACTCTGTTTGTTCTAGTGGTGATATCGCTGCTGTCGGAAGAAAACCGTGTATCTCCAAAACAGTAACTTTACAGGAGAAGAAAAAAACACACTTCACTTTCAATGTAAGTCAATGGAACCAGAATTTTTCCCATGTCATTTTGGGTCATTTCTGTTAGGCCATTCATCATAAAATGTACAAACAATGTAAAGAGTAACACATACTTCCAAATCATGTCAAAAACTGAAAAATGCCAAAAATGGACATACAAGGTTTTCTTCCGACAGCAACGATATCTTGTGGTTCATCCCTTAAACTACTACGATAACACAGGGAAACCCAGTCGTCTGCCAGCTGGTGTCTGTGCTCTGATATGGATGTGGCAGGAGTGACGGCAGCGAGGCGGTGTGACCCGTCACTGAAGTGCCGAGCCGGCTAATGTTTGAACTAAGTTGACTCACCTATAAGAACGGCTAAATCTGGCACCTGTTCTGAAGAAAGCATCGCAAACTGACCCTGAGGTGCTGGTGTTGATCTCCGCTACAGAGATTAAAATATTCCCTGATTAATACGGCGCATCACAGCGGCACCGCTCATTAATGTCTCATTTCCACAACAATTCACAGCACGCAGATCCCTCGTAATCTCCTTCACCTCCTGATCCCACCACCACGAAATCTCCCAAACTCCGAGCCTGTCAAGGGCCTACCAGACCCCCGCCGAGACGCCTGATCAATTAAAATGCCTCAGATTAGGGAGAACCAGTGCTCTAAATATTGGATCCAAATTTAATCCCCCAATGCATTACAGAGCATTACTTTCCTGTAATCGTTCACATATATTGCACATAAATCAGATATTGGGCCACGTTAAGCCCCAAACCACTGCTTTATTTTCAGTGACCACATTACTGAGAGTCTGAGAGGCACAGAAGTGAATCTCAGGCCTTTGTTTTGGTCCAAAGATTAAGATGAGAAACCAGCATCTATTACATTTTCAGCCGAGTTGACGACACAGAACTAACACATACGAACAATGTGGCAAATTCACACATCAAGAAATGGCAAAATCTCAAGGCCTCAGTCCAAACAGGCCAGCGTTAAACAACAAGTGTCAGTGCAAAAAAGAGGGAAATCAAATTTATGTGTTTATTAATACATGACAAATATGCCTTTTATCAGCTCCACTTACTGTATAGCTGCTCTCTGTAGTTCTACAGTTCCAGACTGTAGTCCATCTGTTTCTCTGATACTCTGTTACCCTGTTCTTCAGTGGTCAGGACCCCCATGGACCATCACAGAGCAGGTACCATTCAGGTGGTGGGTCATTCTCAGCACTGCAGTGATGCTGACGTGGTGGTAGCGTGTTAGTGGGTGTTGTGCTGGTGCGAGTGGATCAGACACAGCAGTGCTGCTGGAGTCTTTAAACACTGTGTCCACTCACTGTCCACTCTATTAGACTCTCCTACCTTGTCGGTCCACCTTGTAGATGTAAAGTCAGAGACGACAGCTCATCTGCTGCTGCACAGTTTGTGTTGGTCATCCTCTAGTCCTTCATCAGTGGTCACAGGACGCTGCTGGCTGGATATTATTGGTTCTCAGTCCAGCAGCGACACTGAGGTGTTTAAACGCCTGATCCACTCGCACCAGCGCAACACACACTAACACACCACCACCACGTCAGTGTTACTGCAGTGCTGAGAATGACCCACCACCCAAACAGTACCTGCTCTGTGAGGGTCCATGGGGGTCCTGACCACTGAAGAACAGGGTAACAGAGTATTAGAGAAACAGATGGACTACAGTCTGTAACTGTAGAACTACAGAGTGCAGCTATACAGTCAGTGGAGCTGATCAGATGGACAATGAGCGTAGAAACAAGGAGGTGGTCAGGATGTTACGCCTGACCAGTGTGTGTATACATATATACAACCATTTCACAATGCAAATGACCATTTAATCACGCAAAAGCTTCCTCGAGTGTTCATGGTTCTACACAGAACCATGTTCTTCACTAAAGAACGCTTGGAGAAGCATCTTCTTTCAGTGTGCATTTTTAAACGAACCCCTTTGCTTAAGACAATGAGCTAAAAGTAAACTACTCAGTCACCTTACTCTCTTAAAACGATGGTTCTCTAAGGGTTCTTAAGTAAAGGCAAAGGTTTATTAGAACCATGAATACTCAAAGAAACGTGCAAGCTAAAACAGGTCTTTGCCTGGTGAAATGGTTCTTCAGATAGAAGGGGAATATGCTGCATATGGTTCTATATACCTCCGAAAAGGGTTCTTCTAACACATGCTCCATCAACTGAAAGAACCAGTTCACCATATAGAACCATCTATTCCACAGGAAGACATCCACAGCTAACAGCATCACGGTGCCGGCGGAGTTTTTACAGGATTGGATCTCATTCATTCTTTTTTCCTGACATCAGCAAAAACACGAACGTCATCTCAGCCCAGCTCTGAGGGCTTTTAGTCAAAGCAGGACGGAAAGTCTAGCACGAGCAGGGCTGCGGGATAAAAATAGGACATTCCTGTTATTCCTGCCAATAATGACTACGATTCAGCGGCAAGTGCGGCTTCATATGTTTTGCAAATAACTGCAAATAAGGCAGTGACTCCTCTTCATAAACACGGATAAACAAGGTTCCCTGCGAGCGCAAAGAGGACGCTCAGAAAACATAATCCCCAAAAACACCGGTCATAAAACCTCCTCCTAAACAGGCATGACCGCAGCTCCTTAGGGATGCCTACACTGAAAGCCTCCCCCCCACCCCCCTCCCCGCGTATCAGCACTGACCTCACGGGAGCACACACACCTGTCAGTGAGGAGCTGCACATCTGGGCTGCGAGCGCGGGAGTCCTGACCGCGCCGCTTCATCCAGCCCAAATCTCCGTCTGCCGGGTCACGTCCAGCTGCTGCTTGTGGTCATTGCAGGTCTAAGCTTTCCTCTTTTCCCTCCCGCACACACTCACGCCCAGGCTCCTCGCCAGCCGGGACACACACACACACTCACACACACACACACACACATAAACACGCACGCAGACTTTCCTGCTGATTCCAGAAATCGAAGTCGGCCGAGAGCAGCCGAGCCGCCGAAGGAAGGGGCAGGGCATTGTGGGTAGAGGAGCTCGGGGTTATGGTTTAATGCTGTTAGCCACAGGGCCGTATATAGCTGGAGGTCAAGCAAGACTTTAGCCTGCAAGGAGGATTAGGCTACTTAGCTGATTACTGGCTGCCTGGCATTGCCTACCAAATGTAGGACCCGGGAACCGGCCTCTTCCACCGCAGCGAGCTTGGAGATTTAAATAAATAAACAAACAAACAAACAAACAAACACAATTTGTCCACCCAACATACCCCCAAGACCTCCCTCCACCAGCAACACCTGGACATCTATCAGACCCATATCAGCTCAACCAGCTCAGCACATACTATTTCAGTTGCGTCAGTGGGGGGGCTGTATGTGGCGGGATGCGGGTTTTGGTGGGGGGGGGTGGTGGCACTCCGGCTCTGATCCCACAGGACGCTGGATAAGAGCGCCCTGGCCTGGACAGAGTAGGGATCTAGAGCAGGCTAGGGCAGTGTGTGTGGACTGGAAGACTGCGCCACCTCCTGTCCATGACCTGAACTGCACAACAGACAAATAAGCGCCTTTGATGTCTCCTGCAATACTACCCTCTTAAAAAAGATGGTTCTTCAAGGGTGCTTTAGTAAACGTACCATGAGTTCTATGTAGACCAAGTTGACGCCTGAATGGTTCACGGGCGAAATGGGTCTTCGGGCTGATGGAGGACACATGCATACAACCAAAAAAGGGTCTGTTATTGTTCTGATGCCAAGCTTGCAACAATAGGAAAACTCTTTTTGGTGCTACATAAAAGGTTCTCAGGTTTCAAAAAGGTTCTGTATAGAACCATCTACAACACATTGTCTGTCAATACTGAAAAAAGATGGTTCTTCGAGGGTTCTTTAGTAAAGAAAATGGTTGCATATAGATCCATGTACATTCAAAGAACCCTTTGTATGATAAATGGTTCTGTTTGCATGATGAAATGGTTCTTCAGACTGATGGAGAATATAGAAATACAACCAAAAAAGGGGTTCTGTTAATGTTACGAGGTCAAGCTTTGGTACTATGTAGGACCATTTTCAAAAAGGTTCTATATAGAAACATATACAACACATTCTCCATCAGTCTTTAAAAAGATGGTTCTTCAAGGGTTCTTTAGTAAAGAAAATGGTTCTATATAGAACCATTCACCTTTGCATGGTGAAATGGTTCTTCAGATGGATGGAGAACGTGCAGATTTTTTTTTTGTAAATGGGTCAATGGGGGAAGTCGGGGGCTGGAGGTCAGGGAACCAGCCCTGTGACCGGATGGTTGCTGGTTCAATCCCCTCGGCTGACAGTCCATGACTGAGGTGTCCTTGAGCAAGACACCTAACCCCCAACTGCTCCCCGGGTGCAGTGGATGCCCACCGCTCCGGGCAAGTGTGCTCACTGCCCCCTAGTGTGTGTGTGTGTGTGTGTGTGTGTGTGTGTGTGTGTGTGTGTGTGATGGATGGGTTAAATGTGGAGGTCTAATTCCACAGTTGGCTGATGGCTCTAAATTCAATATAGTACCAAAAAACGTTCTTCTATTGATACAAGCTTGACATCATAACAATAGTAGAACCCTTTTTGGTGCCATACAGAACCATAAACAACATATTCTTCATCAGTCTCAAAACCCATTTCACCATGCAAAGGGTTTTTTGAATGTTCGTGGCTCTATATAGAACCATTTTCTTTACTAAAGAACCCTTTAAGAACCTTGTTTTAAAAAGGAACAGTCCACACTGGATGCCTGTGTTTCTGTTCGACTTTTTTTCCGTTGTTTTCAGGGGAAGAGGCGAACTTTGTGGACTGGTTTCGCGCCTTGAGTTTCAAATTACAACTCGAGGCAGGCGAGTAGCCCACGTTACGAGTGCATCTTCACCAGTTAGAGCGAAAGGAAGGCGGGCCTTCAGTGACGGCCTTCAGTGACGCCCTTCAGTGACGGCTGAACTGAATTTACGCATCAATATAAGCAGAAAGAAACTGCTTCATTTAGTTCACTACTTCATTCACACTTGCTAATGAGAGGGCCCGAGCTTTCTGCCTGTCCGAATGACAGCAAGCACTGCTGAAGGTTCATAAGAAGTTCGTGAAAAAATGTTCAAATATTCTGCATTATTTTCTTCAGATTTTCTTAATAAAACCTTCATTGTCTTCTGATACAGGCTATGTAGCATTTTACTCCATACCATAAACGTCGCAACATACATTTTGAGCAAATTCAGCAAAATTGAGGAAAAACATCAAAGCAAGTGTTTAAGAAATTTTATCAAACGAGGTCTGGAGGTGAGGAAGGAAGAAACAGCCAACAGGAAAAAAATCCTCCTCGGAAAATATGATAACTGTGGGGTGAGGGCAGAAAGCAAGAGGCGAGGATGAGCAGGAGGAGATACATTTAGATGCCTCTTTTTGCCCGAGTCTGTCGTAAGGTTACGAAAACACTTAAGAACATAATAGAAGGTGAACATTATATAAGAATACCGCTTGTTCTAAGAACTATTCTTACGAAAAAATAGCTAAGCAAAAGAAATAAGACAACTCTGAAGAAGTTACTTGAAGAGTAACATTTTTTCTTAGGAATGAATGAATTTAAGGAGATTTTCTTTCCTAAGACACTTCCGTGAATCCGGCCCCTGATTGACAGTTAAAATGCTGCTGTCGCTAAGCAACAGACAGACTCTCCGCAAGAAGAGCATTCAAAAAACATGCAGTGTGAACCACTGGAAATAGAAGGTGGTATAGTGTGAGCCCTCCCTTAAAGCCACAGTTCTCAAACGGGTCCTCAGCCCCCCCCCCCCCCCACCCCCCGACCCCCAGTCCACATTTTTGCTCCCACCTACCTCACAACACATAGGGTTAGAGCCAAAATGCAGACTGGGGGTCCCTGAGGACCATCTGGAGAACCACTGAACTAAAACAAACACACACAGTACAGTGATGCTCTCCGCTGGACGCTTCACACCCTCCAACAGCATCACCCACAGCACCAGGCTCTCCCAGGTTGATGATGATGATGAAAGCCTTTATGATGATGCTGACCTCCTTCCATTTAAACAGCTCTGCATCTCCAGCTTCAGCTCCTCCGACATGCTCACACACACATACACACACACACACACGCTCTGCCTAAGTAGGGCAAAACTCTGCTGAGTTTGAAAAAAAGCTAATTCTGCCAATGAAAGTCAATAATGATATAAACTCTGGACGCAAACCTTAAAACCCCGAACTGGCACAAACTGCGAGTGGTGATGCAGCAGAAAGATCATACGCATCACAGTATCCTGACACACTAGCTCAGGGGTCGGCAACTTACGGCTCTTTTACCGCCCCCTTGTGGCTCCACAGCTGAATCAGATCAGTAGGTAATAATAAAACAATCCTCCTCTACAGTAAAATAAAGCTCTGCTGATCCTTCAACACAGTTTAACAGTAAATGGTCTTAAACGCTGGAGTTAATGTAGAACTGCTGATTCACCCTTTAACCCTGAAGATCAGCGCAGACGGCTGGTCACCATAGCAACACAGACGACAGTCTCGCCCAGCTAGCAGCTACGAAACGGCAAAGAGAGAGATTTAAGACGGACATCGATAATTTGGAGACAAATGGACTCATCAGTGTTTATAGTCACTCCAGCTGGTTTCCTGATACGATTAATCTGCAGTGAGAAACTGAGAAACTCTAAAAAGTCACGAGGCTGAAGTCGCTTCTCGTTCAGATTATCCGGTTCCACCTTAAATGGTGCAGCAGTTACATTCTGGCACCTCAGGCACCATTTAAGGTGGAACGGGAAAATTCTAACAAGAAGCTGGAGAACGACAAACGACTTCAGCCTCGTGAAAACCGAACGTTGAGAGACATTTTACAACAAAAAAAAACGGTTCTACTTTTGTGGAAAAGTTTCCTGCTGGAGATGCGAGAAAAGTGGCTGTAGCTGAGCTGAAGCTGAAAACAGAGAAAAGTGAGCCTGAGTTTTCGTTTATGTTATATTTTTAGCCTATACTAGCACGCCAGCACACACTGAGACACGGTTACAGCCAGCATGATAAAACATTACTTAGATAAATGAACGTAAAGCGTCGTGGCTCACAAGGTGGTTTGGCTCTTCTTAACATTTGGGTTGCGACCCCTGCTCTGGAATATGCATCGCACCACCTTTAAAAACAGAAAATGAAAACATGTTGGTAGTTATTTGTATCAAATTATTATTTTTTTAATCAAAAAATCTCATTTCGCTGCACTAGACTGAAGCCAGTTAAGGGGTATCAGGTGATGGTATCAATGCATTTCTGTGAGTATGAGTAAACACACTGGTACCTGTTACCAGTATCTGCATCCTGAGCCGCTATGGAGCAAACTGAGACCCACGTCAGTCAAAGCCAAACCTAACATCCCCCTCGTCTGTCCTGAAACAATACAGCACAAGCCACTCTGCATACGGCGCTGACAGCAGAAATGAGTCATACTGTCAGACACTTCAGCCGAGACAGTGATGCAGTGCTCTGAATCCATTACAGAGCTCCGACGTGTCAAACACGTGTTAGTCTTAATTAACTGTTATTTTGGGCAGTCGTGGGCTGGAGGTTAGGGAACCAGTCCTGGCTCAATCCTCTGAGCCGACAGCACATGCCTGAGGTGCCCTTGAGCAAGACACCTAACCCCCAACTGCTCCCTGGGCGCCGTGGATAGGGCTGCCCACCGCTCCGGGCGAGTGTGCTTACTGACCCCTAGTGTGTGCGCTCACTAGTGTGTGTGTGGTGTTTCACTGCACGGATTGGTGATATTGCAGAGGTGGAATTTCCCCACTGTGGGACTAATAAGGGTCTCTTAATCTTTAGTACAAGCAATATCACGCATGTAACGGTTCAGTGAACAATCACAAGCACACTTTTCCTTCTCACCCCAAAACGCAGCTGCTAGACGGTGATGGAGGATTTCGGCTTTACGTGGGCTCCGTGGTTAAGGTCTGTGTGGGTGGGCCGACGCTTACTAACGTGATGGACCACGAACAGGTGCAAGAAGCGAGTTTATTAAACGACAGGACATAAAGAAATAAAACACTGGACAAACACAAAGAAAAGGCAATAAAATATGCATAAAGATTTATTTATATTTTTATTATTATTACACAAGTAGGTTTCAGTAACAGCCACGAGGCTGGAACTCCACACACACACACACACACACACACACCTCTACACACAGACTTGAGCTACAAGGGTGGCTAGTAGTGAGTACAGGTGAGACCTCCCTCTGAATGGCTGGCTCTTGTACTCTAAGCTCCACCCCAGCCTACACCAAACCCCGACCCCGGGGTACATAACTACTGCTCTTTTTCTTCCCTCCCACTCTGTTCTCTCTCTCTGTCTCTCTCGCATGCGTCGAGATGTTCGGTTGGCCTGTCTGGAGGTGCCGATTCGTGTTTGCAGCACTCTGGAATCGGCCCTGTCCCGCTCAACAGAGATTAACACAACCCTTCTAACCTATCTTTCTTCCCTCCCACTCCGTTCTCTCTCTCTATCTCTCTCACATGTGTCGAGATGCCCCGTTGGCCTGTCTGGAGGTGCCCCATTCGTGGTTCCAGCGTTCCAGCCATCTTTTTGCACTCTCTTTGTACTGTTGTTCTTGTTTCTGTCCTGTTTCTTCTGTGCGGGTCGACCCACGGGGGTTGGGTTCCTCGGACTGAGCCTTGGTCCCTTCTAAGGTTTCTTCCTCTTAAAGGGAGTTTTTCCTTACCACTGTAGTCACCACAAAATTGGCTTCACTGTGGTGATGCTCATAAGAGGCGTGGACCTGTTTTTTTTCTGTAAAGCTGCTTTGTGACAACCTTGTTGTAA